>NW_009197518.1:0-37172 GCF_000690835.1 Fulmarus glacialis | reverse complement strand
CTTTCTAGAGGTTGCAATTGGGATTATTTTTATTCAGATGAGACAGGTAAAGAAAATCCCTACATTTTTATGAACCAATATGGGCTTATTGGCTAAGAATCTGAAATAAAAGCTCAGAAATCAGTCCCCCCAACCAGGAGAGAAAATATGAAATATTCTTGGATAATTTACTATTAAGTCTAAAGTTACCCACTGAAATTTGGAGGGGGGCCGGGGGGGTCTTACTTAATTGTACTATGGGCAAAATCATGAGTGCATTGAAATCAATGGTAAAACATGCTTTTGATGGGCCACTGTTGTTTCTGATACTGATGAAAATAGTGCTTCAGAATCAAGCACCAAGAGAAAATAAATGGTCTCTCCATCTGCTTTTCAGGAGAACTGATCACCAGGATATTTAAGCTTCATAGAGAAGGGGTTTTGTAGCCACATTCAAATTGGTACTCTCAGTAAAGCTAACGACGATTAGCTAAAATTGCAAATTTAAATCTATTTTGTAAAATAATTTATCTTCCTGAAGTTTCCAATGCAGATAGAACCCAGGTGGTATTTTTTTTTCTTACAATTTCATACGAAACTCACGAGATCAAACTTTGCTCTTGCGCAGTCTAGACTTTCAGCTTAGACAAGGGCTCGTGCTTCCTCCTGTTCGCTGGCTCACGAGCTGGCTTTTCTCAGGAGGTAAACTGAAGGGGAGAAGGCATCCGAGGAAGGAATGACCAGCGTATGCTCAAGTTAGGTCTCTACAGAGCTGGGCAGGTTGACTTGTTGCCTTGTGAGTCTGAATTAAATCAGAGCTAACAAAACCAGAGGAGAGGTAGCCAGTTACTAGCAGGGAAATTCAGAATAGTTCTGTCAGTGCTAATGAAGATACTCTGAGCACGCAGCAGTGGAAAGCCCAGCATTCAATTTGCTGTTGCTTCTGCATATGAAGGTTTAAAAAGCAGTCGAGTAGCAGGGATTCTTACTGGCTTGTCTCCCCTCCCTAAACAAGTACGAGGTGCCCCTACCTGTGCTTCCTTTCCTATGCAAAGCCAAAACGTGCTTTTACGCATGGAAATCAAATGAAGCAATATAGCGGTAAGGAAAAGAGTATAGGCAGTAAAACCTAGCTTATGGGATCGTGCATTAAAAATTTCGATGTAAGAGCATTTAGCAGTAGATGCAGCTTATAAGAACATGCTTTTTTTTTGTTCCCAAGTCCAGAGGCTGTGAGGTTTCACTTTTCAAGACACAGTCATTTTTACAGTGCACTTTCATACTGTCAGAGTTGCTGGGGAAGAAATTCAGTCAGCCATTAAAAGGTGGGAAAGCATCCTGCTGTTATGTATATGAGAGCAGGGCTTTGTCTTGTCACATGTCAGATACGCAGCAGTAGAGGGAGAGAAAATCGTATTGGTATATGATGGAGTTTGCAAGATGTCCTCCAAACCTTAATTATTGGAATGTGTCCTGGGATAAGTGATGCTGTCATTGAACCCTGATTAGTTCAGAGGCAGGGTGGATGCAAGAGGGAGGAAACATAATGTCAGACTGGTTAATTAGCAAGCAAGTAAGAGCAACCCAAATTGTACAATCTGATGAGCAATTTGTCACCCACTCATTTTAAATGAGAAATGCGGTATCACTTTGCGTTTCCTTTATATTTTCCATTTTTGGATCTCTTTATATGTGAACTAACTTTGTGAGTCCTCTGTGGGGTAAGCAAGTGTTAGTGTGCTTCCTACTATGTGAGAGAAAGTCAGGGCTGAGAAGAGTAAGTGACTTGTCCAGAGATTACGCATCAAGATCACGGCGAAAAACCTACGAGTCTGAACTGGCAGCCATGTATTCTAATCTGGTTTAGAAATAAGAAAATATGGTGCAGAAAAATTAGAGAGATGGAGAAGAATGTAAAATTCAAGGTCAGAATATTTTGTCTGTTGATTATACTGTCCTCAGCACGTTCAAGGTTTCAGTTCATTTAGCATTCCTAGCCGGGCACACAAATTTTTAGGACATGAGCTTGGGGTAAATATATTTTGTGCTATTTTGGTGATACAAAAGCTACTGAAAGCTGATTTAAACTCACAAGTGGGAGCTTCTGACTACACACAGATATTCTTCAGTGACACGGTGCTGCCAAATGGCTTCTCTACCACCCCTTCTCTCAGCATCAGGATCTGCATGGGGAAAACCAGCGCTAATGCACTGCTGCGCCGCACAGTCTGTAGGGTCAGGAGCAACCACACAGAACTGGGAGTAATTTTATTACCGTAGGGACTAGGCTTGGTCAAAATCAGAGAAATGCTAAGCATTCTTCCTTCCACCTTTACATTCCTAGGCTGCAACTCAGACGTTGCTTAGGACCATTTGTGAACTTCTAATATACTTGTGAGCCATTCTTCCTGACGTTAATTATTTGAACAGTTCTTGGTACTAGTTATTTGAACATTTCACGAAAGCAAACCTAGGTCTCAGCAGACTGCTATTTCTTTGTAAACTCTCAGTAAACATTACCCTTTAAAATGGAGAAGGGTAATCATCCAAACATGTAACTTGGAAGGTGTTCAGCCAAAAAAAGCAGCAAAATCATTTCCTATTGTTCTTTCACAACAGGAAGATTTTTTTTAGCTTTGAAAAGTACAGAGTACTTTAGCATTTCCTGGATCGCATTTGAAGACGTGCAGCTTCTGAAGGAGCCCTTGAGTGATCTTACGAATGAGCAGTGCTTTAAAGCATCATATCAAGATTTTATAATAGTGTCTTCAAGATGTCTATTACATTTAAAGTCTGAAGAAGGGCTTGTCTTTCTGAAAGTTTGCCTGTCTTTTTCCAGGCTAATCAGTTGATCTAATAAAAGGTATTACCTCCACCTACAAACTGCATATTTCTCGTATCTTTGGAGCATCACAACCACCATGTTATTACTATTACCACCATAATAGGTGCATATAGGCATGAATAACTGTTTCCAGAAAGTGATAAAAATGACCAGTTCAAGGATTTCTCTCTTTGAAGGAGGAAAAAAAAGGCTTTTAATTCTAAAACAATATATGTCCTAAGGGTAAAGATTTCCCGTAATAAGTCCCCTGCTGTTATTATAGGATTCAAGAATTGTGAACTGCCCTGACCCTCCTGCTTTGTCCTTGTGGTACCTAACAGTTTGCTGCTCTCTGTCATTTATTGATGCTTGTTATTGATAAGTATTTTGCAGCCCAGAGTTTATAGCAGGTGTGGAGCAGATGCTTTGTGGGTCTTCTGGATTAAAGATCTGTCATGGATGCCTGTGGGTCTTGATCCTTCAGTAGTCCCTTCCTTTCTGTATCAGTATCACTCAGGATGTGATAGTGACGTCTGGGCAGGGAGGGAAGTTTAGGAAGACCCTCTTAGTATTTATAGAGCTTTAGAGACTTACATATTCACAGCCCCTGTGTGAACTCAGCTGAACCCAAAAAACAAGACTCAGTGTTGTAGGGATCTTGGCAAATAGGTTTCTGTGACATTCCCTGGACGTGTTCCAGTGGGGACAATAGCTCCCCACTACTGCTTGTTCTCTAGCATAGTAATGAAATGCAGAGTATCTTATGAGTGATTTATAACAGTCATAGGGTAAATTTTGGTTTTCTTTCAATAATTTTAACCTGATGACGCATACAAAGTGATTATATGTCTAATATGATGCTAGGCCAAGCTCTGCACGTACATGGAATGTAACCCACAGAAGTATTCTGGAATATGAGAGATGGTTAATTCAAAAATTAAATATATAACAAGATGAGTTTCTTTCTCTAAATCATCCTAAGTTTCTTTGTTTTAAATCCTTCAACAGACTTTGCCTCCAACGCCAAATTAATTTGATACTAGAACAAATAACATTTATTTTGTAAAATTTTGGGTTAGATTTCAGGTACTGAAAGCAAGATGTTACAAGTAGAATCAAGGTGAACTCAACCATCGCCTAGATGGTTGAGAGATAAGTCGTAACCGTTCGGATCTCAACTAGTAAAACTGAGTTTTGAGGGGTTTTAATGTTGCTCTCCATTCTAAATTTAAACCTAGGCTGGATACATACACCTCTAGGTTGTCTGTCCCCAGACGGCCCCACGGGAGCTCTCCCTCGCTCGGTCCATGATGTTAATGGCAGTGGAAGTCTGGCAGGTGGTTAAACATGTCTCGCCTCAGATTCGAGTCCTGCAGCAATTCTGCTATGTTGAACGTGGACTATTTAGCATGCCATCCAATTGGCTTTATTTTTGAAGAGATAAAATATGGCATGGTCAGATTTAACCTGATACAATGCTGCACAATTGCTTCTGATTGTTTTAAGTTATTTCAAGTCAGTTACTTATTATCATTTTGGCTAACAAATATTGACACATCAGTATTCCACCCATGGCTGAACTGACATGAGCATATAAATACGATGCTAAGCAAGCTGGCAAGTACCTTTTGTTCACAGCTACTCAAATTGAAGACAGGTACTTTGGTGTGTCTTCAACCAGAAACAAACTGTGAAAATTCATTTCCCAGTGCTATTTGGGTATTTTTGTAACTCACTATGATCACACTGCATATGCAGATACAAGTTAAAAATAAGCTTTTCAACTCTTCCTTGTTTACACAATATTAGAAGCTCTTTATAAAAGCAGATGTTAATTAATGCTGTATTTTAATGGCATTCCTATGAATTTGCAAGTACATTCTGGAGAGACTTTCAAATATAATTTACTTTCAAAACAATTGAGATTATCATGATCAAAATAATTCAAATATTTTTTTATTTCTACTACCTTTACTACGAAATTGGTTATGCTTAGATGTCTTGCACATACAGAAAAGGAAAAAAATCAGAATTTTTTTTCTTAGATTTTTTCCAAGGTGATTTTTAAATAGACTTGTCCTCTTCATTTCAATCTACTAATTTTCAAAGACAGCTAGGTATGCGTTAAGTTTTCAGAGAGGTTAGCCATCCATTTGTGTTCATGAAAAAGATAGTTATATATTTAATTTTCTATTTAAGAATCTTGCATGCATCCAGCTCTCAATCAACTAAACTCATGCAGTCACAGGAATTGTACAAACATGTTAAGCGCAGCAGCACTTACAAAGATGTTCTCCACAGAGATGCGCTTTTCGATAACTCTACCTAAAATATTTAGAAGGAGATTTAAATGTTTTCAGAGGAATTCCTTGAAGTTGTGGAAATTATTTGTTATGCAAACTATGGTGTGAACTTTCCTGATTTAGCATGTTATTTTGTAGGATTGAGTGGAGAGCTCTCCAGTGTGAAGTGTTAAATTATGATCTGCAGAATTAACGGAACCATACGCTGCTCAGAATAGTGAACATATAGGGCTACACCATATGCCGTGTCTAAGGGAAGGGTGGAAGTGCGGCTTTATGCTCTCTTAAACTCAGCTTTGGAACAATCGCTGAATTCTCCCAAATGCTGAATGCCTTTGGCCGACATCTTCATGCTCTCAATTCCACTGCGAACCAAGAGCAGGTGTAATGGGGTAATTTGCTCGGGCTTTTGGAGAAAGTCCTGTAGTTGCTCAGGGGAGTGAGTCAGGTAAATTGTTTCTTGCTGATAATAGAAACAACTTGGTTAGAATAAATAATGACCATAAACTCACCTGAGTTTGTTATTTGTGTTGACTATATTTTCATATTTTTCTGTACTCATGATTTCTGGATTGGGCTGAAGCCAAAAATGCCAAAATATTTCAAATTTATCTGTATTTGTGGCCATCTTCTTGCCAGAGCACATTAGAAATGTTAGCAGTAATGTCTTTTCTCACAAGATTTTTGTCTCTTACACAAAGAAAATGTTCAGATAAGCAGCCGTGCTCTTGGGACCACATCTGAACAGGCTGCCCAACCAGACATGAGCTGTGATCTAAACAATTGCTTAACTACGTAAAGTTTAGATCTTGAGCTGAGCTTATGGTTTCCATCTCTACTGGCAACAACAGACTGGAACCAAAGTCCTTTACCCAAATGTCTTTGAACTTCTGGAAGGTTACAGGCAGATGAGATTATAGGCTTCTTGGCTTGGACCCACCTCTCTTCTTTTGTATTATTTTTAGGGGCCATTTTCAATGTGTTTAGTCAATGCCAAAGAGACAGTCCCACTGTATAACAACTTCTGATAATTCTCTCTACTTTTAAAGGACATGCGCCCAATGTTTATTTGGCTTAGGGAAAAGGAATATCTAAACTGTGCATCAAGGGAGGGAATAGCAAACATTTCTGCTTCCACATCTATCTGAAACACAAAGAGAATATCTTGTCCAGACAAGTAAACTATTAAACTTTCTTTTTAAAGAAAGCATAGGAAATGCTTCTTTTATCATCTATCTATTAATTAGAAAAGAAGGTATGGCTTTCAAGTCTCCCTTTGACTCCTTAACTGGAACAAAAGTCTCGTAACAGAACTTTTGATTGAGTCCATGTAGTTGTCAAAACACAAGGAGGGGAAGGGGACATGTCAGATGAGTAAATACAAAGGGTGAAGCAGCATAGTCGAAAGTTATTATGAAATGGTATGCTCCGTGCAAAAATGATTGCAAATGCAGAGACAATAAAACTTGAAACATGTTAAAATCCAGCACAGTTACACATCTGAGTTTCCATTTATTATGGTTCACTATTTTAAAATGGATCCTGAGTCATAAACATGGCTGCCAGGAGGTCCACCTGGGTCCCATGAAAAAGATAATAAATACCCCTCCCCCGACTTTCTTTTGTCATATTACAGATATTGCAGTGATTGCTTTGGGGCTTTCAACCAGGGCCCTAGGAACCGTGTCCCCTGTGCTTTCCTCTCTCTATAAGTCGTGGTTATAAAACATTTTCATCTGTGCTCTGTATCAGAAAGCATCTGCATTTTATTATATTTCATCTTTGTGCCAAGAAAGGAATATGTTTTGGAACTTCCGAGCACCATCATATAATCTTCATTAATAAAAGGAGGAGGGAAGTACCATCATCCAGCACTTGAAATTACCTTAAAAGGGGACCCATGTGAAACTGCGCAGAAACAAAAGATCTGAACTAGCAGGGCCCAGGTTATCCGTGGTGGAAGTTCCTTGACATTACACCAATAATGAACAATCGGTGCCAACATTTTGATACTAAAAAATGAAGAGGAAAAAAAAGAAAAGAAAAATGATACTGATTACTCATAGAATGTAAAATACTGATATCCTGTAGTAGCCATATATCAGCTCAGCTTAAATATGTTCAGCAGTATAACTAAAACGAGCCATGGCTGTCTGTTTTTTAAAACCTTGCAGGAGAAAGCAAAGCCTTTACAGCATTTCTTATTATCATTTATTTCTAGAATAATCTGTGCCAGAAGTTTCCACTGTCGGCAAAGAGAAGGCTGAACCAGCCTTTTTTTTTTTGGCATAAAGAAGCTGTAATGGTGCAGCCACAAAACCAACGAATTCCCTGGCCTTTCACGGATGTTGGCAAGGCATTAACAACACCTTGCTCTCTCCTCATCTCATCGTTCCATTTGTTTTTTTAGTAGTATAAAGTATATCAACGTGTGCTGGCGTGCATGGAGTAGGTGTTCTCTCGAGTTACAGAGCTCAATCTTGTTGGAAAGGCTGTTTGCAATGCAGAAGAGTGAGCTCAGCCCAACTAGTCTCTCCATGTCCTGTTTTCCGGTGACATTTATTTTCTCCATGAATTTAGGAGATCATTTAATCTACCTCAGTTTCCCAACATGTAAAATGAAAAAATATTATTAGTCTTCATGAGACCATAATGAGGGCAAAAAGGTCAATTAGAGCTCTAAGCTGAGAAGTGCTTTGCAAGTGCAAATTATTTTTCTGACATGGACTTTGCCGCGAAGATATGTAGCTAATATTTTAGGGGGTTTTTTTTGCCCGGTTTTAAATTGTTATCTTGAAAATGCACAATAGCAAATTTTTACAAACTTTAGCCAATCAGGATCAGCCCTCCCAGATAATGTAAATACAATTAGTTGATTTAAAGCACATTTCATGTTATGCTTATCTGCTAAGTGTTTCGGTTATGGCGTTCATACAGAATGAGTCACTCATACATATTCCTCAAGGAAGAGCCAAAAGATGGAAGGAAAATACAGCCTGAGGAAAAAGTCTATAAAGATTTCTCGCTTTTCTAATCCCTTCTCTCTAATGTTTCTTTGTAAATTTGTCAGATGGGAATGAAATTGCCTCATAACTCTCCAGACGTGAAGAGCATCACTGCACAAAATTACGTACTTGTCAAAGCAAGGGGGAATTTATGTTGGTGTTCCTGAGATGTGATTTTATTCAGTCTATTTCCTTTGTGCACATCATAGCAACTAGAAAGACAAAAACAACTAGTTTATGTATATCTTCTTTTCCCACCCCACCCCACCCCCCCTTTTTTTTACCTCTGGTGAATTTTTTAGCTTCTATTTTTTGCTTTTGTTTTCTTATCCCCTCCCTCCCTCCCTCCTTTTATCTACTGGTTATTGCTAGTGACAGTAAACTTCCACCCAACAACGCTGCGATGAGAGCGGCTATGATTCTACCAGCATTAGGCAGTTCAGACAAGTGCTACGGTAATTTCCCTATGGAGCACGGAGAAAGGTGTGGCTTCTCTCCTGGTTAGGGAAGATGTTGGTTTAGAAACCTGCAACATTTCTTACAGGCAATCAAATTAATACTTTGCATTATATTTCAGTATTTTAATTTAAACTTTGTGCATTTTCACTCCAAAGCTTCTGCAGTTAACCATTATGGTTAAACTTACTGAAAACTTCTTCCAATAATACCCAAGTGCAGGTTCTTTGTGCTATTTTGAATAATATAGTTCTCGGTCTTTGTGCAGTATTTCTTCCTTTAGTTTAAAGTTCTGTTATTAAACGAAGTCTAAAGCATTAGGTATATAAACTCCTTTGAATTTCAGCTACTCCTGGCCATGACCTTCTCAAGACATTTGAAAAATTTCAGCTTTTTAATCCTCCTATTTGTGTTTCTCCAAAACACCTACAATGGTTTTATAAACCAGTATTAACGAAAAAAAAAAGCCAACAAAAACGAGATCTTCAAAGCATTATTCATGATGGATCTATTAACCTCTTCTAAGCAACTGGAATGACTCATCTCACCTAACAGGGTCTTTTAGGTACCCTCTCAAGGCATAGGATGAGAAGAGATAGAGATCTGTCTATACGTCATCTTACCTGTCCTAAGCACAGTCCAGGGCTTCCCCCCTCTCGCATGCACCTATTTCCATCAACTGCCAAGGGGGGGTCTAGATGACTAACTTAGCCTGGACATCTTTCAGGTGAGGTGAATCTGGATGCAGGTGCCCAGCCAGTTTGGTTTATTTTACTCCATGTCGCTCCCCTGGGCGTGTGTTAGATCACATGTGCCTCTAGCCATATTTTAGGAATAGTCAAGCTCTGGTCTCATCTTCTTTAAATAACAAATATAGTTTGGTTCTTACAATCTGGCCTATATGAAGCTTTGTATAACTGAAGATAGGCCTAAATTATAAAAATCAAATGCCTCCTCTTCTTCCCCGCCCCCCTACTTTGGAAATTGGTGTTCACTCCCCTACATATATTTAAAACCATCCATAGTCTGAGAGCACTAAAAGGGTAAACTTCGGTTTGCTCGCACACCAAGGCATGTCGTGTATTTACACGTAAAAGAAATATTCTCAAAATGATGAATGTGGTGATACAAGAGCAAGTGATATGCTGAGGATGTCACGATTTTGCAAGGCAACGTTAGAAAAAAATTGTTTAACTGGATGTTAAGTTTTCTGGGAGATGGATTGTGAGGTTATTCATTATCTAGCAAAACAGACTCCTAATGTATGCTTCTAAGTGCTGTTACAGTATAAAAAAATCATAGGTACTAAAGCCCAACTTGGCTGTGTCCCTGCTAAGAAAGTATATGTAAAAATATATTTGAACTAGTTCTCAAACTCGTTTTAAGCTGCAAGAACATCCTTATGGAGTCCATCACTAATTCCTGTCTGGAAAACACCTAGGAGGCTCTGGATAAGGCAAAGTCTGTGCAGATCCTCATAATCAAACATCCTGCCTCTTTTTATATTACTAGGCTTTACAGCTTTTTGTATGACCTTACTTCCAAATATTATCCTGATGCAGCCAAAACCAATCTCTCGTTGTATACGGTCTCCAAAAATAAACACACGTTGTACTACACAGAGCGATAAAAGGAAAGGTAGTGTCTGCCCCCTTCGTTACCACCACTAAGAAACACATTCAGGCTAGTACCAGCAGCGAAATAATTCACAGCTGAGAACAGTCAATCACGGGCTGTATACCAGGACAGAGATGCTTTATGCTACCTGTTGGACCAAACGATGAGTGTATTTCTTTTGCCTTCATCATGGTCTGGTCCTGTAAGTGTCTGTGTGTGAAACGGTCCTTGAAGTCAATGAGCCCTTAATGCTGTTGGTTAATATTAGATATCTATCAGCATTTTATCTTAGTGAGGGTGTAAAATACTGGCTTAGAACAATGAAGAAGCGTTCCTGGAGTCATCCCAATGACTTCTTAAAGCAGTTTTCCCTGCAGTATGTGGGGTATAAAATTTATCACGGTATTGATGGAGGCTGGTCTTAGCAGTCTTGATCAGGGGCCTGGAGATCCCTGCAAAAAGCAGCGAAGTAAATGCCAAGCCACATATTGTAAAGTAACAAGAAGAATTTTTATTATTGCTTTTTTTCCCTTTTGTATTTTCCTTACCATTTTGATCAGATGTACATTGTTTATAACCCCTAGTTTACTGGCCCCAAATATCATTACAACGCCTGCACTATGATATATGTTTGGTTGTTACCCTTTTAATGGATAAAAAAAGATTTAAGTACTTCATTCTGTTGCATTTTGACAGCTGTTAGCCATCATTTTTCCATTCACCTGCATTTAGCAATCCCATAAAGGGAGGCAATCTTAGAACTAACAAGAGCTGGGCACTGCAAGGTGATAATTCTGTATCGCTTTGGCCTATAAATACCTGACAGGCTTTGCGCTGAGTCAGCAGTCTGTAACAAAGTGGCAGCCATGCCCTTTTATCTGTGTGAGTGTTTCACAGCAATTGGACTATCAGCCCCTGCAGTGAAAATCCATAGTATCGATCAGGCTATTTCTCCACTGTAATTCTTTTGTAGGAAATCCCTGATGACAAATTTTATCTGCACCACTTTTTGATCGCTGGTTTGATGTAAGCGATCTCCAAGGGCAGAGTTAAGCTCCTGGCCGTTCCACATTATCAAGCACTAGCTTTATTTACTGAAACTACAGTTGTGGTCACCACCGAAAATAAAAAAAGTGAGAGAGAGAAAGGAGGAGGTGAAGGAGGCTGAAAATTAAAAGCAAAATAATATTTCAAAATGCAGGAGCGAGGGGAAAAAAACAGTTGCATCAGCTACTTGATTCCTAAGTGTAAGTTATAAAAGCATGTACTGCATTTATAAACACATAAATAGTAGAAATACGTTTTGATAAAAATATCTACATGATATAGGGCTGTATCTTGAAAGTGGAGTGGTTTTGGACCTGATCCTGCAAGCTCTTGATCATGTGAATGATCCCACAGGTCTCCCTAGGACTGCCCTGCGAAGGGACTCTGCACATCAGTAAGCAGAAAGAATTTGATTTTATTCTATTTTCAAACTGATAAATATTCCTTCTGAGCTGCTTCACTGTACTTATTGCAGTATGTCTCAGGGCGCACAAGGGTTTGCTGTTGTGATAAGACTTTAGTTTTTTTCTGTAGACTTGAGGGATGCGGAGCTGGGGTCTGTTCAGACACGCATTCAGAAGACCAGATGCTTATAAAAAGCTTACATGTGCAAATCTCTGGTTTAAATGTATTCATGGTAGAAACTTGTATTAGTGATACCACCCTGTGGATTAGTTTAGGCTCTTTAGTCTACAAATTTAACTTGAAAATCCTAAAAAAGGAATTTCATGAATTTCCAGTCTACCTGAGCTGAGTAAGAGTGAGAAGCATCAGATATTACAGAACACAGAAATGCTGTTAATGTGAATTCAAAACTTATACCACTTTGGATTTAAATGTAGGTTGTTGTCTCAGCAGAGTTATTACATATTATCCCTTGGACATCCAAAGTTTCTAACTTTTCAGTTCCTGATGAATGAACCCTTTACTCCTGTGCCCTTAGGGAAGTTTTCTCACCGACAGTTGTTGCCATAGTAGATTGGTGTTACTTAGTATGAGTTTGCAGAGATTTTTTTTACCTAAGTATTGCAGCATGAAACAGTGAAATGGTGCCTTATGTTTTTATTTAAAGCCCTGAGTCGTTGACATATCCCAAACGTGGCACGTACAGTACAGAATTATTTAGGAAAATAGTCTGCCTCTGGTTTGTTTTTTCACCCAAAACATGTTAAGCACAAAACTAAAAATAGCTTGCATAAGATGAGTTGTCCATCAAGAAAATATCTGTTTGTATAGCTGGACTCTGGCATACAACTATGTCACTCTGCTAAAATTCAGTTGCCTAGTAAACATGTATCTTCGGATACATATGTTTACTGAACGACATATATTGGATTAGGCATGGAGTCAGTCCAATTTCATGACTACACCTTTGAAAAATTATCTGATTAATCCTGAGAGGAATAATTGTATGTGAAGAGAATAGTAAACATTACCCACTGGAAGGGATTTTCAGCAGATAATGTGAAATATTTTGTCTATTTGGAACCCTATTCTGAAGAAATCACTTTAATCATTTTCTTCAGCAATAACTCAGATTAAATAAATTAATACCAATTAAGTATTGAGAGTAATTGGGATTACTTGGGAGAAACTATTTTGGCTTTACGTACAGTTGAGCACATTCAAAGTCTGAATAAGTTCAAAGTTTGAATAAGTTTGATCCATGAAAGTAGAATCATAAAATCCAGAGAGAGAGAGAGTAAGATTTTCAGGGGGAGTTGAAAAGATTTCAAAATCAATGAAGTTCTTTAAGTTTTACGGACTACATATCTCTATCCAAGATTTTTGTCGTAATATAGTGAACAAAATTCAAAGCATGCCGTTTAGCCCGAAGTCTGTTATTATTACTGAATTATCATAAATCCCAACCACATTGCACAACACTTTTTCTCTAAATTATCATAGTGTAATCATTCATCCTTTTCTATACCCATGAACACAATTTTGCCCTGTGCTTGAAAGGTTAGCGTATCTGTGACTGGATTGACCAATGTAAGATCTAATTCATTAATTACTGGTTTATGTTCCAACCTTGTTTTATAATGAGGCGTTTGAAGTGCGGTTGCCTCCGGTACCAAAGAGAAGAGAAAGCCTCTTGGGTAGAGCCTAACCCCCATTAGGGCCCTACAGGCTAATGCCAACTTTGAGGTACCGATGACGTGTTCGAAAAAGTATGTGACAGGGATTGTTTATAAATTATTTGGATTTATTTATTTTATGTTTTATCTTTAAATTTATTCCTGGTGAAAAGTACTAAATTGACATCAATAGAAACTCCTTTTTTGTGTGTGTGGTATAGACAGGTGTTCACTGAGTGCTACATTAAGACCACCAACCCATGTCACTTAAACTACTGAACAGCCATCAAGTAATAATGACTTCCAATTACTACTAACCTGAGCTAGAGTTGAACCAGTGACCTTGAAATACTCTGTATCCCATTAACAGTTCCCTAAGCCATCGGTCCCCTGGTGTTTGATTGTTCTGAATACAACAAAAGAGCTTTCCTTCATTTTTCTTTATTTCATTTTTTAAAACTGCTTAAAATTAGGGGTGGATAGGTATCGAAATACTCAATTTACAGTTTCTCTGTATCTCTAATACCACATCTAGAAGAACAGCTTTCATTTTCACTGAGAATACCTCCCGCTGAAATGAAATTCTCTTTTCTCAGTCCTTGATGCCTTGTCTGTCACTGACGTATTTTGCACACCTAGATCTCAAGAATCAGTAAAAGCTGCCACACTTCTGCCTTGCATTACATTACAGCGTGGTCTCAGACTCTCATGATGAATCCTGGTATATCCTCTCTGTTATGGGAGCATGTTAAGAGCTGATAATAAGAAATGAGCCATTAGATGCTTATTTTTGTTTGTGGAATACCTCTCATTAGATTTTCTGTATGGATTAGATAATTTTTTTTTTTCCATTTTTTTTTATCTGTGCTCAGAAACGGGTACTCAAATATTTGGTATTTTTACCAGGTCAAGTAGCATGCCGGTCTGTTAGATACCAGCACCAATGCATCATGTACCACAGCCAGTGCTTGCAGGGTGGGAGAGGGAGTGGGCCACCATGGTCGGGGCTGCAGGCTCGCCTGTTGGGGTGGCTTAGCCTTGGCTTGTGGGTTCAAACAGGTGACCTGCTAATGGTAGAAGCAAGGGCAACAATATCTTTATACTTGCATATGAAAAAAATAAACACTTTTTGTGGCATCTACCCAGCTGTAAGGATTTGCCAGTTCATTTGCACTTTTACAATCTAAAATAGGTTCAGCTGCAGCACTTTGGTGTACCTTTGTGACACCTTCTGCAAAGAAAAGGTGTCAGTTCATTATGGTTTGTAACCCACCGCCTGCCTGCCTCATATCTGCATTAAGAGATCCAGTGATATTGCTGGAAAACCATCCCACTTTCTTCTCCAAATTTCTGGTGCTTTGGGGCAAATTCAGTTTTTTCATTAACATTTAAGATAAATCTGGGAAAAGCCAGACATTAAAGCAGATTACAGGCCAGAAATGCTAAGCAGTAACAGCTTCCTTTGATCTACTGAGATATGTCAGTTGTAAGTATTTTTGCACTCCTGAAAATCAGCACTGTGTAGCCCTTGTCTAGATAAACGGGGAATTTAGCCATAAAAATCCTGGTAACTCCTGCTCTGTCGAGCACATATATCCTACAGTTCCTTCCCAAACCCCATGGTCTGGATCTGATTCCGGGCTGATACAGAAGAAACCCCATTTTGACAGGGATGAGCAGACCGATACTCACCTCACAGCTAAGCGTGATGGTGGGCTCTGGTGAGCAGGTCCCTCTTTGAGAGACTCGTTTCAGGAGATGTTTGCATCTCCTACTACCATGTTCTCCTATAGAAAATGCACCAGCAACACGTGTCTTTTAAAACACAGGAGGAGGCAGGAAGATCTCCCTCTTTTACACAATAACTCCTCCTTAGAGAACTTGCCTGGCAAGCAGCAGACCTGAGCTGAGCAGCTTTGACATAGGGAATTGAAATGCCCCAGGCCTCCCCCATAGGAGTATGTCCTTCCCCCTCAAATTTTAGATTATTTTGCATAGAATAAGGACAATTTCCAGTTTTTCTGCTGAAGTTGTGCTACTGTGCAGAAAAAAACTTTGAGATTTACGATTCCAGAAAGAGACCTACCGGGAGCTTCACAGGCAGGGTACACACCTTGGAAAAGGACCTTCTGAGGGTTTTGGGTCACTCCTCCAAGAACTGTGTTTTATGCAGTGGCTCTCTACTGTGAAATGTCAAACCATTCTTTGGCAATAATCATCAGAATAAAAAGGAAGGCACATGCTTTCTTTGTCCACAACCTTCCATCCCCATCTCCCTTTTTTTTAGTCCAGTGAAACTTAAGATGAAAATTACCTTTTCTTTCTAAGTCAGTTACTGTATCTGGCCCTAACAGCACTTTCCAACAGGAGGGGATTAAACCTGGATCCCCCACCTCCACCTGAGTGTTCCCACTCCGTAATCTGAGTGTGCATCGATGCTGTTATCCAGCTTTAAAAGGAAGAACTGAAGCCCTTCTCTCCTATACCAAAAGAGGTCAGGAGATGGTTTGGCCAATGGATCCTGAGCAGGCAGAGAGCAGGAAAAGACAGGAATATTATTCTTAAGGGCAGGGTTTAAGACTCACCCATGTTCTTCTTATTTCCTCTCTCGTTAGACTTAGGCTTCTGCTCTTCCATCGTGGTACTGGTTTTGGCCCCATTCTCAGGGGTCTTGTTCACCCCATATACTTTACAGTATGTTTAAGTGCCTAACCAATATATGATTTTACTAGAATAGTCTCGATTTAGGCTTCAAAACTGAATCCTTTCTTTACAAGGACTTTAAGATCAGTAATGTGAAATACCAGGCTCAATACATGGGAAATTATTCATGCTGGAATTTACAGCTCAGACATGCTGCTCACATGCAGGTCTCTGATTTACCCCTGAAGAATGAAACAACTTTATTGCAAACAGTATTTGGAAAGTAAGATGTTTCCTTCCCTGCTCCAAACTTGTCATCTTGATGGTGTTCCTGGCTACACATAACCTTTGACTACAATTCTAATCTGTAACAGCAAGGTAGGTCCAGTTTGGCCAGGTCTAAATAAATGTATTCTCAAAGGTAGTCAACATTCAGTCGGGTTGTTTTACCTTGGCAGTTTGTACCAGAGAAAACTATTCCTTTAAGCACCAAGGGTACTTAGCTGGGGCAAAACAAAACTATAATAAATGTATCTTCCAATGAAATTACATCAATGAGTTAGTGAGGTTTCTCCCTTTAACACACTGATGATATTAATTATAATTGTAAACTGTACGTCAGGTTTCATCAGACCTGTCTTCCACCATCAAACAAAAATAGTCTAATGTTAAATTACTGAAGTCTCCCAGCTGCCGGACATTCCACTTCCCATTTCCAAGTGTTTTTCTTTACCACAAAATAACAAGCAAGTCCCGTGTATTTGTGTCAGTCCTGAAAGTGCGGTCTGTGAAAGTCATGTCATAACCTCAATCAATCACTCAACATTGGCCAACACTCTGGTAGATGATCCAGAAATACTACTTACTGGGATTATACTTCAGGAAATAACGTATTGCTGGCTGGCAGCAGCAGCAAAATACCTTATAAGGAGGTCAGATAACCCAGAGTTACCCAAGTAGTTTCTTTCTGTAGCTTCTGGGGCTGCATCTATTCACACAGCCCTAAGTATAAGTCACAAAGTGCCATGTGGAAGCTGGGTGGCAGAAAGAGCACTTAGCGCTATTTAGTGCCGTGAATATACACAACCACTGATGGCGATCAGTTTTCAGTATTCCTTATCTTTCCCAGAGGAGCACTGGACCTCACAGCAGAGCTATAAAGACAGCAAAAAGGATGGTGCACCATAGAGGGTGACAGAAGCAGGGTGCATCGATGCAGCGTGGAAGCGGAGTGCTGCCGAGCACTGTAAATACAACAGCTTTCCGCAGAGGGTGCCGAATCCTTTGTGTTGCCAAGCTGAAGTACAGAAGTGGTCCTTGGTCAGTCGTCTGCCCCCCCTGTGAGCCTACGGGCAGTCAGCAATGGTAGTAGGTGGAGGGTACCCGAGAGCAGGAAATCTGCAGCTGCTCATTGGAATAACTTTTCTGGAACTATTTTCCCAGAAAATCTATTTTAGAGAGGACTTTAACGTGGATCTCTTAAGCCTGGGAATCAAATAACTTCCACAGTAATTATTAACCTAAATTAGCTACTACGAATTATTTTTCTAGAACTAAATTCCTAAATGTAGGTAAGTATTTATTAATTTCTTTCACTTGCTCATGAATATACATATTAAATTTTCTGGATATGAACATAGTTCATTAATTAATCAATCTGTTATGGAATAACGAAATGCCACTGACCATTTAGACCCATGGAGAATACAGCCTGTAGATCTTAAACCTGTCCTTTCTTAGACTGGATATTCAAAATTTATGTATCTGCCAGTCAAGATATAATAAAATGCAGAAACATGCTTGTAAAAAGAAATGTGATATTTACTGTTCAGCCATGTAATATCTTCTACTTATACATCTCCCTTGAGGATAACTTGATGTTATTGGAAGTGTAGTTTTCTTAGACATGCTACATTTTCCTCCTTTCAAATTCTCTTCTTCCTTTTTGTCATTTTCTCTTTCTTTTTTTATTTTTTAGATCTCCTTTGGAAAGTGCCAACCCTTGAAGAGAGTAGCATTGCAATAGTAGAAATGAGTAGTATTTGAGACATAATAGGCTTATTTAAAATAATTTGCAATATAAAGCTGAAGAGCAGTTTAGAATGAGTATGTTTAAGAACACTGAAAATTTAGACTTTGGTTATTTGTGCCAGAGCCAGTCTGAATAGACTTCATGGACATCCACCACTGCTAAATGAACATAAGGAAAGTCAGAACTGGGGCCTTTCATATGGAGTTTTTTTTTTTAAGCCAGTTGGTAGGGTACTGGCTCTGTTTCCCAGCAAACTTTGGGAATTACAGATCTATTGCTAACAGATAAGTGGCTTAAATGAGAGGTCACATAGCTGTATCCAAACTAGAATACAGCTCTGAATATAAAATCCTCATAACTCGTCTCTGCTATTCTAGCGTACTGTGTGTATAGGAGCCATGAGGTCTCTGGAATTATGTCTGTCTGTATACATAAGTCTGTATATGCACATCGTATTCCAAATATTGCAATGCTGAAAGGATGCCAGCTTAAGGTCTTAGAGGAAGCCAACAGTGTGTGTTTTGTAATAGTCAGTAAAACTGAATGTCATTTGATGATGCCTGTCGGTGAAAGGATAGAGAATACGCCCTGCTACATGCTGTAACTTTAGGTCTTCTTGCTTTTATCCCTTTACTTGCTTTTATGATGTGTGCAGTGAAAAAAAGTCTCTTGTGAATGAAAGTCTAGCTTTCACTGCAAGGGTTATTAAATGTGGAGAAGCAGTACAGGCCCCTCGGCTGCACGTAAAAGGTGTTGCCTATGTGGTCAGCCAGCTGGGGAACGGAAAGGGACTGCCTTCTCACCATGAAACTAGTCTTCATAACGATTTATATAATAGTTTGGGGAAATCCCTGTGATGGGCCAAGGAAGACGCAGTGGATCCACTCTGTCTTGAAGCTCTACTACTCAATGCAATAAATCTGGAGGAGATGTAACTGCTCCTCCAGCATCCAGAAAGGCCTACACTGTATGCCAGATTTGTTTCATGAATTTCTCTCTTCTCGTTGCCTTAAGCACAATTACAAATACATTATGCAGTGTGAATTTTCACCCTTTTTTAGCATTCAGTGGTGCTATGAAACACCATCCTTTCCCTTTAGTGTACTGGGTTGAAATTAGTGCATTCCCCAAATATCCTGCTGCCTGTGCCATCCCACTGTGACCCAGAGAGGGGATGCTACAACCAAATGCTTCCCCTGATGGGATTTAGTCAATCACAGCCACAATATCTTCCGACCTCAGCTTTCACAGAGGTCAGGAATCTAAGTCTGCCGCTGATCCCAGGTCACCACACAATGAGCTGCTGCCAGGCTCCGAGTGATAATAAGCTCTTGATTTTCAACTGGGGGAACAGTATGATGTAGAAAACAAAACAAAGTCAGATCTATTTATCCATTGGAACGGGCGTACGCGTCTCCCCCCTCCTAGAGGGGCTTTGGCTGCTCATTAGATTGCATGCTTTTATGTATATTTTTGGCAGGAAGGCACTGCACAACACCAGGCGTTGTGCTCCGCTGTAATGTGGTGCAGAGCATGACATGGTGTATTGGCATCTCCTGCGTGAAACAGAATTTGACAGAAATTTAGAAAAAGTTGGGGTTTGGATTGAGAGGCAGTGATCAATTCTGACAGCGTCCTGCTCGGCTCAATATTATCTCTGAACTGCCTGGAACCAAATGCCAGCGTGCAGTGCGTTTCTTCCCAAAGTTCAAGAGGGTAGATGTAAACACAGGCCGTAAAAGACCTGCATGTCTTGAGCTTGTAGGGGTCGTAATTCTTTCCAGCAAAGTTACCTTTCCTGTTTCTATGAATTACTCTTACATTCTTGTAAGAGATACGGTTTGAGGTATTTATGGTGCATTCAATTCTGCTATCATTGATTTACTGGACTAAACCTGCTCCAGGATATGATGTAAAGCCCCTAATTCCAAAAAACTCTTACATCTCGGCGAGAACAGCATTTTCTGCCCTGTTGCCCTCAAGCAGATGACCAACGGAGATAAACAGAGGGCACTCCACTCTCGGTTGCAATGTGCTTGCTGATGTGAAGGAATCAATCAGACAAAAGCAGATTATTAGAGTGTCTGAGAGAGATCAAACATTGCTGGCATCTTCACCCACACACGGTTGATTTACAGGCAAGCTGATAAAGTGCTGCAGCTCACTGTCAGAAGTACATGACAGCTCCTCTAGCTCTATGGATAAATTATTGCTGAAGCCCATGATAACATTTCTCCACCTAGCAACCAAACATAACAGGATGTGGCTTTTAGTACGCGGAGCCAGAATGATACAAAGAGAAAACACAGAAACTCTTCAAGCGGTGAGGTAGCGCACCAAGAAAGAAAAGCATGAATAGATTTTCACGCACGTGCACACACGCGCATCGCGTGTATATCTATATCGGCTCTGCCGGCATAAAATTGACTTTGTGTTAGAGCCGTGTATTTGAAAACACACGTGCCAAAATGCACATATTTGGTGCAGGCGATGACTGTGGTAGCGGGATGGCAGCGATGGTAATCGTGCAAGTGTGCACGCAGGCAAACTGAAACTCGGGGCTATGGGAAGAGTCTCTGTATGGGGGTTTGTGACTGTACAGCTTGCCTATATACCCAAGGTTACGCTCACAAGCGGCTAGGAACGTATATGGAAAACATTAGGTGTTTCCTTCTGCTTGGAAAAGTGCCAACGACATGAAACCAGCAAATGAATAAATAACCCTATCTTGCTTTAAAAAAAGGCAAATCAAAATAATCCAATTATTTGGAAGACAGTGCTAAAGAAAGGTGCAATTCAGATATTCTCTTTATTTTTATCTGGTGTCTTATAAAATAATAAGCAATATAATCTGCTAAATATTGCATCATGGCTATTAGACATTGGGACTGCTCTCAAAAATTAAGTTGGGTTAATTAGAGCATGTACTATGTGCCTATAAAAGACTAAATCAGGCTCTGTCTCAGAAGCCAGATGTGAGTGCTTTTCAAAAACTGAGAATGTGACCCTGACAACTTAAAATCTAAAGTATATTGAAAGTACTCACAGGTTAGAGGTTCTGCTGCCTCAGATGCCTTTAACAAATTTTCCTACTTTGAAATACACTTCCTTATTTAAAAATTATTTTTCCTCTTTGTGGCTCTATCAGAAGTCAACCCACAGAAGAGTAGGGAAATGAATATGGAAATAACTGTATGAAAGAAATTATGAAACCTGTTTATCTGCAGTGTTCTGCCAAATGAAGAATCAGAAAATGTTTTTTTTTTCTCCCCGTGGCTTTTTCAGTTACAAGATTTTAGAAAAGGTGAGAGGTAAGTGAGAAATTCTGAGATGTAAAAAATGTAAGCTGATGATATCCCTTAAGTAATTCTTCATATTATTTGTTAGTTTGTCATAGTAAGGACTCGGTACTGTTTATCTGCAAACTGAGATCTAAGGCTAATTTGCATTTGTACGTTCATTTGTGTTTCTTTAGTCACTGCTGTGATTGAACATAGTCCCAGCAAGCAAGCTCGCAAGTTGGCTTAATTAACCATTTGCACTTGTTAATACCTGCACAACTGCATTATCTGCATGCACCCTTATGAAACTATGGACCTGACTAAAATGTTTTCTTTATTAATAAGCACATTCCTGGCTGGATTATTTGAAGTACATCTTACCTTTCTGCCTACTGGAGGTTAAGTGCAAGGTGGAATCTGATTGTTCATCATATTTTAAAATCTCCATCTAATTTTACCATACACTATGCAGACTTACAGACACATTATAGGTCGGTTTCTGTTGGACCTCATGGGGAGGATTTAACAGGGCAACTCTTGTAAAAGCCAACAGAAATTGCATGGCTTAATCCTTGCATGCTGCATTGAAGAATGACCCATAAATATTTCACCATTATGTTTTATTATTACAGTCAAATTTGTTTTATGTACTTATTATTTAAGGGATAATAGGGCAGGTGTCCCATTTTATGAGGCAATAATCTGGTTCACGTTGGCTCCATAGTTTATCCTTACCAGTGAGTTGCATTATCGCCAAGGGACATGGGGAGCTTATCTTATTATAGTAATAATAATACCTTATATTTCTACGTTTCATTTAGAATGATCCTAAAGCACTTTACAAATCCTATTTGATTTTTGACAACTGGGGTCATCTCAAGGATTATTTCAATAATGCCAGTTCTGGAGTCAAAATAGAAACCAGACTTTAGACCATCCAGATATCCTCTCTTGAATCTCTGAAAGCGTTTGCTGTTTATGCATCTCTTACTCAGATAGCTGGGTGTACACGTGCAGGGGATGAGGTTCCAAATATTGATGGATGTCCTTGGCTGTGGGACCATGGGTTCACATACTCTGGAAGTGGAACGTGATGCCCTTCAATTCAGATGTCTTGTAAATGTCTCTTTGTGAGGTACGTCAGAAACAGCTCTCAGAGGAGGGGTTGCGCGAGCTGGACTGCAGGCGTGCGGAGACAGCCCTCACATTTACTGGGAGGTTTGCTTGAAACCAGATCAAAGGGGAGTGATTCCCACCCCTTCATTAGGTAATGCTCCTCTTCCAGATGATTTCGATTATGTATCCTCAGTATGGCCAAGATGATAGTTAATGTTAGTGCCCTTTTGGTAGATGCAGGTGCTGCTGACAAAAGAAGCCATTCTATTTTCTTCTGTGCAACTTAGTTGTGCACTAGTTTGGGTTTGTATTAGTGTATTAGCTATATTCAAGTGTATATAGTGTGTTAGCTATATTCAAGCTTGGCCTAGGCTGCTATTTTTCCTGAATACCAGTGACTGGGTATAAAATTGAAGCTGCCTTACAGCTAGAAGTGTCGCTGTGTGCCCATTCCCAGCTCCCTTTTATAAGCCTGTGCCACATGGAGTCTTGGTTAGTCTCTGAATAACGTTATCTAACGTATATGCCTTGTGCGGCCAGCCCTTCAGCTAACGTTCTGTGCCACGGTGACAAAGCATCGCATCACTCGGTATTTCAAGCCCCCGGATGACTTCAGAGCTTGTGATTCTGGCATTTCCTCTCAGTTACAGCCTGCCCGAGGGAGAAGAATTGCCAAATTGAGATTAGGCTCGCATTTTATTAAAAGCAAAAAGAGGATTTACCTACAAATATTGTGGGTTTTTTGCTTTTTCTGCTGCTTCTCTCTTTTACATTTTTTCTTCCTTTTGTTCTCTTTCTTCAGCTGTGAATCCAGAAAGCCAAAAAACTTTTATGTTTTGCTGTAATATGAGTATCTAATAATTTCCAGTAATAGAAGTGGTTTATTTCTACTTGAAAGTTGAAGCCATCTCTGATGAAGTTATATAGTCTTTGATTAAATAAGATATATAAGGCTGAGTTTGCTCTCTTAACATCCCACAGTCACAAGGGCATTAGCTACTCAGAAGTGGTGTTACTCGCTCCTCCCTTATCCAAAATCCCAGGCTGACCTAAAAAACTTACCCAACTAATGCCTCAATGAAATTGCCAGATTTCCACATTAAGTTAGAATTTTACAATTTGAATTTTCCCCATGGGGAAAAAAAAAAAATCTTAAAAAAAAAATTTCCAGAGTTTTGCTTACTTGCATCTTACATGATTCAGCATTTTCAGAATAATCTATTTTATATAGTCTTGGAGGAAAAAAGGATCAGTTTCTGCCAACTTCATAGAGAATTAGTTGACCAACCAAATTTTTAAAATATTAGTGCATAACTGTGCCAATAGTTGCTTTAAAGGGTTTTTATTAGCCCCTACCTGAGTTTCTGAGTACCTAAACACTTCAAAATGTTTCATTTCATTATACTTCAGTATTGTGGCTGAGGGATAATGCTTTCATTAGATCTATCATCCATTCACAAAATATAGCTCTCTGCGACATTTACATCAGTAAAACAAATCATACTGTGCCTCAACTTTCCCCCATTAGTAACTGAATGGATGTCTTGCCTCACCCAGGCAACAGGATATGTCAAAAGTTCATTGGATTTACGGATAACAAATCACTAGCTATCTTTCAAGCATTGTGCAAATTATCAAACATTATTTTATGTCACTGAGTGAGCTGACTAGGCCATGATTCAGGCATGTGCTGAAGCACCTTGTTGACTTCAGCATCTAAATATCTAAAATGAGTATTTAGAGCAAGAAAAAGAGACGTGCTTTCCTTCTTCCCTGGACCAATGTGTAGGACACTAGTTCCTAATCTCATACCTCAATAAGTATCAAAGTTTTTCCAGGAGTTCAGCAATTCGGCACCTGGTATTTTGAGTACCTGGATCTACCTTTCCTCTTTTCATTGGTTTCTTTTTTTTTTTTTTTTTTTTTTTTTTTTTGCTTGCTTATTATAAATCTCAGGTTTTCATAACTTCAAGAAAGTTGATATTGCAAGAAAAAAAAATTGCATATCTCAGTATATTAAAATGTTAACATTTCTAATATTTCCTAACACCACCACTATAAACTAAACATTGGAATGAAAAGATCTAATGCAAAAGTGGAGCCTAGAGACATTTAATGTGAATGCGTTTCTGGGGTAGCTCAGGATTTGTTTTCGGAATGTACAGAAGATTATAGAAAATTGGTTCAATTACGCCCTCAATTACAATGTGTAAAGTCATTGTACCCTGCAACTGATGGCAGAATTGGGACCAAACTGAGAAATATGATGTAGCTTTTATGTTGATTTCATATTTTCTGCTCTTGTATCATGTTCTATGCTACTGTCTGTTACTTATGCGAGACAGTTATCCTTTTTTATCCAATTGTTATTTTTTTAAATAATAACCCAGACAGAACCTGGAGGGCATGTCTCACGAACACCCCCATTACAATGCTTTATTGGCTGGTCAAGGTCCCATTCCTAAAGGGAAACAATGGTGTGTTTTTCATGCCACGTCCAAGTCCAGGTGTTCAAATCCTGGACTCACGAATAGGAGAATTATTAAACCAACTGAGCTGTGTCCTCAGAAAACAGCCACGCTGCAGGCAGTGATGTACAAGTATTTCTTGCATAACCCTGCCCCCATTAATGATGCCCCTTACTCTCCTCGTCTGGAGCAGTCACCTCCGAGCGAGCCAGGCTTTTCAGTCTCCAGAAGCCATTCCAATCCAGCTGCCAGTGAAGGTGCCAGTAATTGTTTTGCTGGTTTTGTAGGATGGTCTTCTGCTTCGTCAGATACCACAGACACCACTGAGCAACTGTTGTTAATACTCATGGAAATTTCGGCTGTGTTAGGAGACTAGGTTCAATGAAGGCTGATAGGCACTTGATAAACACTGAGGTTTTCGTTACTGCTTATATCACAGGACTCCGAGCACTCCCAGGAATTAGGAGGTTTTTCTAATTCAATACCTATGGCCAGAGCCAACCAATCCCCAACAAAAAAAGCATGCTAGAACATGTACAAAATATGAAACAAATAGTGTGGTTCATATTTGTAAAGAACATTGCGACCATAAATCATGACTTACAAAGCCAAAGGAAGATGTCAGAACAGTTAGCAAATGTTGCTTGTCTACTATGTTGATTGGCTATAAGAATACATGGATCTGTGGTTTTCAGTTAGGCTTGCATGATTTAGCTGATATTTAACAAAATCTGCCAAGATCTTCTTGTACCCCATAAATGAGCTCCCAAAATGTATAGCATATAATTGCCTTCTGTTTTTTTTTTAAATGAAAGCCTCTAGCAGCCGGGAGATTCTACAGTTCTCTGAGTATTCAGACAATTGAAATGCAATAAAAAAGAATCCTTCTCTGTGGCATCAGGGGTTTTTTTGAGGCTGTGGGATATTAGAACTTAGATGTGTGATGCTTGTGTGATCAGCAATACAATTCTATATTCATGAGAAAGTAAAATATGAACTATAGTGTAAAGTAGCTGTTGCATTCGTGCTTTATCTTGAAACAGTAATTGAATAGCTGCTAAGTGCTGAATCCTGAAGGGGAAAAAAAAAACCTATATGGTTCTTTGGCATTCTTTTATGCTACGAGAGTTCATCCATCCATCCTAATTTATGAAATGCCTTTATATTTTGGCCTTCCAAAATTCGACCAAATATGTTTCAGATGCAATGTCTTTATTATCTTGTGCTTTATCAGAGGAGAGGAAGAGGGCACTGAATTTCCATGAATTCTCATTGTTGTTATCTCTCTGAATATGCAGCCCAGACAAAGAACCCTCTGAATGTAAAGTAAGAGAAGTGCTAATGCTCAGCTATAGCTTGATGCTGAACTCTTACAAGCATGAAAATCCTTCTCACATTTCAGTGCATGCAGCATCTCTGGCTGCTAATATACAATAAAAGAAGGCACGGTGAAGCCCTAGCACCATGGAAAGTTTTTAGTAGTCTGTTGAAGGTGCCATTCATCACATTATTAAGTGCATCTGTGATCTGATCGGCTTCCTCGACTCCCATTAAAATGGAAAATAAGGGCTGCATAGGTTCAGTACCTTTTAGGTCACCAGCAGCTTGCAAAACCTGTGTCTCCAAAAGGTGCCTGACCTGTAATGGAGGGGACACTCTGCTTGGGCTAATTTGTCCATGAAAAATTTATTGGCTATTTTGTTCTTGGTACTTGAGCTACTTCAGCACCAGCTCAGATGTCGCTCCACTATGCTGCTCTACTGGATGTAGACAAAACTAAAACGTGGTGCTTTTCCACCAGGACCTCTATCCCAACACACTTTTGTTGCCTGCAGTATTTCACAGGAAATGTAAACAGCCTGCCTCCGCTTGGAGTTCAGCAATAGCCAAGTTCCTGGCAAAAATACTGACAGAAAACAAAAGCTCCCTGTAGTTACAGAGGGTCTCATAGAGCTTAGGTTAGATCTATGGCCTTCCAAACCGCTGGAGGCTGAGAGAATTGTGGAATTTGGCTCAGCTGGGCTGCCTCCTTCCTGCACCAAAATTTCAACACAAACATAAAATGAAAATTTCTTTTTTCAAACACACTTAATTGCTTTCAAGTTTTGGCACTTCTGTTAAGATTGGATTTCCAGGGCGTCCCACGGTAATGATTAGAACTAAGCAAATACCTCAAAATATTTTCCATGAAAACTCCCTTGAATAAAACATTGAATAGCCTTCAGCTGTGTTCACACCCCTTTCATATTTGCTTTCTCTGAATATTCCAGTGACTGATTTATGGGCAGAAATGTTAACTGAAATAGCAATTTTTAAGGGAATGTTGCATAACATTTATGGAAAGCAGATTTTAAATATGGATATAGTAACAAAATGCAGTCTAATTGGACCAAAAATAATACCAGGTGATTTGAGTCCACTCAGTGTCAGTAACCCATCTCAGTGTCCAAAACTGCAAACACCAGTAACAAAAGAAGTCTCTGTCCACCATAAAGACCAAAAATTAGGACCAGATACAGACAAAACTTAGGAGGTACTTAATGAGCTTTGAAAAAGCGCCTGAGCAGCATATGCGTCCAGCTCCTGTTGACAAAATACCTTCATAAATCTGGCCATAACTCAAAAGAAATGTTGGATATTAAATACATTTGAAAAACGTGAAGGTAATTCAAAGTTAATTGTGAACAGAAGAAGAGACTGAGCTCATTGACTTAGTTGTTTACTATGAATAAGTTGATTGGCCTTACTAATGATCCAGGATTCTTGGCTGCTTCTTGAAGACTTCATTGTCAAAGAGCAAATATTTGCATATTGCTCTTCAACATCATTAATTTTGTTTTAGAAGGTGAGTCATTAAGACCTACATTTTAAAAAGTGTACAAATATTGCATGTCTAATTTGCATCAGTGTCTAATATGTGCATAAATCAGGTGAGATCACACAGAGATGACCAATCATGGCATCTTTGGATGTGTAAGGATGTATATAGGCAACTCATGTATCAATTGCATTAAAAAAAAAAAAAAAAGCTGAACACCGTTTTAAAATATGGTCTTAAAACTCTCAACTTTTGCATATGAAGCTCTTATCCATTCTGTTCCAGAGAGAGATAGCTTTGCTGGTACGGGGAACCTTAGACAGATCTGCATTATTCCCCTATGAGTGCAAAAATATCTTCATGCAATATCTGAAAAAACTCATTTAAATGCTCTGTGAATACAGCCCTTCCCAAAGGCCAAGATGTATTCATGTATTTTGGATGATCTTCAGCTAGAACACTGTGCAGCTAATGCACCCATCTTACCATGTAAAAGATTTAAACAAAAAAAAAAAAAAGAGGGAAGCTGAAAAAGCCAGCCTACAGCCTCTAACCTAGATTCATGCTTTTAAATAAAGATGGTCTGAATATGTTCTTATTACCCAGTTCCAACAACAGCTAAGGTTTGTTCTTTAAAAATTAAGAGCCAGAGTATTTTCTTAGGGACGCTTACACTATGTTGTACCTTTTTTACCTTTCTGGTAAAATCTCTTAAAAATATCAGAATCAAACAGCAATTTCAAGGATGGAGGGTGCTTTGTTTTCTTTTTGTGTGAGAATGGATGGAAGGATTTAAAAGCATAGAAATCATGAGTGAATATTACAGGTGCTTTACCCAAGAACCGGCAAAGTTCAAACTCAGACTAGATATCAAGTTATTAAAGACACTCCAAAGGCTACCAGATCTTATGCAGGATGTGTAAGTGAACACACTTCCGTTTCCCTTTCTTTCCAAAAAAATAATTTGCTTACCTTACTGCCATCACATGCCAAATTAAGTCATGTCTTTCTTTTATTAAGACGACTGCTATTTTCTGAGATTGTTAAACTTTTCTAAATTTTCTTAGCACAAACAGTGTTCATTTCATTTCTTATCCTGAGACTGATAACAGGGTTTCTATAGAGATGAACATTCATAATCAAAAAGCAACTCTATCATAAACAAATGACAACTGGGCAGGCTTTGAAATAGCTTAACCTAATTAAGCTCAAACACTTTTGCAAAAGCTTAAAAAAATGGGTGTAATTGGAGCTCCATTCAGGTTCAGCTGACCTCATATTTTTAGTTTGTTCAGCATTTTTTTCCCTTTTAGAGCTTTGCGTAAACAAAACATTTTGACAGTGTTGCCTTCCTGGGAAAAATGTTGGTGGTGCTGAAAATTCAAATTTCCAAATGAAATGCAGTTCTAATTGCTCGTTTTTACAGTTCTTGTAAGTCATGTGAACTGTCCATGCCAAGTGCAGATCTAATTGGCACGTGGCTGTTTCACGACTGTGTAATACTCATGTGCGTACAAATAAGTGTAACTGAGTTGGTGCCCCTCGTGTGCTGGAACGCCAGTAACTCTGCGTGCGTATCTGAAATGCAACTGCATGTGTTTTTCTTACCAAACTCATTTACAACATAAGGGTTTGGTTTTGAGGACTAAAATGGAAATCCCGTGGCATCATCTGAGGCCACTGTCTTAAACTACGTCGTGCGTCAAGCATGCTCAAGAGTGGCAGACGTTACTCCAGCCACAGGACGTCTTCATCATTTTCAGTGCATGCTGTTGGTTTCTTATGGAAAATTAACATTTAGGCTAAGATTATCAGACACTCAATTTTGCTATCTAATTTATGATCTCGCTCTCTACCACCATTTTAAAAGTGTTATGTAAAACTTTTCTCAAGTATTTATAGATTACAAAACACTGAGTTACAAGGATTGATCATCTCCTTAAATCCGATTCTAAATCTGATTCTAGGCTGATTTACAATAATATTACACCTGAATCCTTTCCTTACTCAAGTCAGTTGTTTTAAAGGTACAGAAACACCTGTGGATGGTAAAATGGCACAGAAAAAATCGCTTTATCGAAACATCAATTATCTTAAAATTAGAATGAATAAATCTTTTGTAATCTATATAGAATTCTGTATTTCCCTCATCACCGTAAAAACTGAATGCTTTCTAGCAGAGCTTCAAACATCATGATTATTATCTGTTATGTGTTATCTGGTCTTTTCTTTTATCGTAAATGATTTCCTATTTTTTATAAGCTTTTAATTTTATTTATTTTTAATTTCATAATGAAAATAATTTGCTGTTTGCCTGGCTGCAGAATTTCCATAAGATAGTAATTTTTTGAATGCTCATCACTTTTTTTATATCTATTCTGCACTCAAATATCAAAATACAAACTGTGATTGGAGTGTGGATAAATGTCTGTATGAGTACCTGTATGTGTATCAGGAATATCTGTGGAAAAAAAATTTCAAGTTCATTCTTATCTACTCCTAGTATTCCTGCATAACTGTTAACACTAAATTTTGTTCTTTGCATATCTATGCTTGTAAAAGTTTACTAAGTTGATGATTACTGAAGGCCTTAATTAAAACAAATTTATGTATACATTTCAACGAATATTTGTGTTCTCTAATACTCATTTTTTTCCATATTTATTATTTCTTTTCCATTTCATGAGAAGAAATTTTTCAGTAAAATTTATTTTAATAATTGGGAAGTATTAGAAGTGCTAAGCCAAATTACCTGTAATTATCTAACCTTCCGATTCTGACTGTGTTTAACAGATTAAATGTTCTGTCTTTACAACTTTCAAGGTTAAGTGCTCATAATGGGACATGCTGGTGAGTAGGTCATATAATCCGCAGCAAGTGGTACTTGGCAAACCAAATGGAAGATAGTTATTAAAATCTATAACATACAACTTTAATCTAACACTCAAATTATAAGGGAACCACTTGGAAAGAGCTAAAGGCTATTTGCAGGTTCAATATATTCACTTTGCTCTCAACAGTGATCAAAGTTTGGAACTTCACATATCTTGGACTGGTGTAAGAGCTAATTTGGAGGACCTGCAAAAAATACTGTTATATTCCCAAGCTACAGCGGTTTCATAATTGGAGTCTTATACCTGTGAATGAGCGAGCAGCTGCTTGCATTGCACAGCTCGCAATAGGTTTACATCATTGCATTTGTAAGGGTTAAAAGTCAGTGGAATAAATCTGACCACTAAGACAAATTACACTTCTATTTTCTACATACGGTTTTCTAACCGAAGTAGTTCTTTTTTTAATCGGTGAATGTTACTTTAAAATGAGACGCAAGATTGAGACTCTCTTTTGCAGGGATATTTCAGTCACTGTCAAGCCCTCCCAATAAGTTCATGCCTGCCGTTGTTCCACATACTTTTTTTTATCTTGAATTTTCTTGAGTTTACTGATATTTTCTTTTACTAATCTATCCTGAAACCATGCAAAGTCTATAAAGTTAAGTCCAAAACCTATTTAGCCTTGGGGTGACACATTAAAAAAGAGGGTGGTTTTTGTTTTTCCAAAAAGGCCACTTTTGTGTGTGTAACTGTTTCACTGAAACAATTGTAGTGAAAGCCCTCTATCAAAACAACCCCACCACCTTTGCATTGCTGTTTTTCCTCTGTTGGTCCTTGAAATGACCTTGGTTTAATTACCTGCATCTCAATGAGTGAATCTACATAGAAAGTGAAGGTTAATTAATGAAGGATTGTTTCTTACTTTAAACCCATCAGGCAGTGGCTGACAAGCAAGTCTGGTCCATGCAGTATTATCCTATATCTCATTAGAAATGGTCAGATTGATGTGCTAGCTCTGGCCTAGAAAAAGGAACAGGACAGTTTGTTAATGAAGAGAAGCGATGGTACTCCTGCAAAAAATTTGAAAGCCTGGGTAGGAGTCCATTATCACTAACGTTGTTGAACTTCAACTTTTTCCACTAGCTTCTTAACTTCAAGAGGGTTTAATTTACTCCTTTTAAACTTATCAAACTTTAAAGTTTTCCACCCAAAAGTTACTGTAGTTTTTCTACCTGAATGAACCTGGCTAAAATTGGCAAAATAATTAGATCCTCTCTCGTATATTTGCGTAGCTGTCACAAAACCCACTCCGCTTGCATCATTTTACATCTGGTGGCTACAAGAAATCATACTCTTCACCTGTACTTCTAGATCTCTCAGTAATCCTTGCCCAGGAGTGCATCGCTATGTTTTAGAGGTTGATGCCGCTCTGTTAGCATTCCTCGTGGTGTCCAGCAAAGCATCCACAGACATGGCTGAACCAGCCTTCCCATTAGGATGTGCCTTCTCATACACTCCAGAAAGCTATTTTACAGCTCTATAAAGGAGAAAAGTAATGAAGCAAACTGAGGAGGGTCTTAGTGTCATGCTGTCATGCCTGTCGGTAAATCAGTGATTAAATAATGGTTACTTTCAGCTATAGCACATTGAGCAACGTGCCACAGGACCAGGCCTCCTAATCTGCCACTGCTCTTGTCTCCAGCAAACCAAACGTTCTTACTGTGAAAGCTTCAACTTTGTTCTTTAAAGGTTTTAGGGTTTTTCTCCAAAAACAAAAAAATAGTTTATTGTGGAGATGACAATGAGGTGAAACTTGGAGTTCCACTAAGACTTGAACACCAATATCCTTACTGTGGAGCATCCAGCGGGTGTGTAATACCCACAAAGAGCACTAAACGCCAAAACAAAAATCCAGAAAGTAAAGGTTGGAGGAAGACAGTTTCTCAAAACAAGCAGCTGAAACCAATGTTCAGACATTTTACCAGGAGCCTTAAAAGCCCTCTATACTTGTGCTCATAAAGAGACAGACATACACCACACATAAATCCTTTCTTTCCAATCACTCACGTTGTCAGTATAAACTCGCGTGTTCACCACTTTAGAAAAACATTTGCAGTTTGTTTATTTCAAAGACCATGGTGGAGAATGTATTTTTAAGACAATAAACTGTGTCTTACATCTGGCTATCGCTTAGTATGATGGAGGTAATTTGGTCCTATGTCACTTGGAACGTTTCAAAACATAAAATGAGAATCAGTTTACACAAAGTCTTTTAATAGACGTTTGCAGACAGATGGATTACACCTGCAGTGATTAATTGCACTCAACTCATTGGATTACAAAGATCAAACCAGAACCTATTTCAGCATAGGACTTTACCTTCAAAAGGCAATACCCCACTGGAATAAAGAGCATGAAGATTTCTAGGCACTGTAACCGGATCAAAGGGATCCAGCTTCACCTATGAAACCATCTTTGGGTATTTTAGGGTTCAAAGCACTGATGTTCTCCAAATGAGGTCACAAGATGTTTTCGGGTTTTTTTGTTTTGTTTTGTTTTTTAAGCTGGGAGTCAGGCTGGATTCATACCCAGCTGCAGTGCAGACACTAGGCAAATGTTTGCCAATTTTCACGTCATTGACAAGTTTTCCAAATGCAAAAGTGGTCAGAGAGGCAAGCACTTCTTTTGCTGGCAAACAAAGAACGTATCAATACCAGAGGTTTGTTTGCTTCCATGTTTTGACTATATTTGATCTTGCAAACATTACAGCTTTTGGCTGCCTTGCAGTTTGTGAGGAAAACATTGTTTCTTTGCTTTAGATTATAATATGCTTTTCAGCATCTTGCAATTCCTCCACCTTTTTAATGTCTTCTCTTCTCAGTCTTATCCACTGATTAAGAAATAATAACAAATCCAAAAAATTTGATCTTTTTTCGTCATTGCTTTTGAAGGTTTACATAAAAGAAGGTGGGACTGACCTTAGAGGTGAAACTTTTCTTTAATACACTATATAAAACCAATTTTTTATGAAGATTTAAATGGTAAATTGCTCCCACCTTATCTTAAGTGGAAAATGTCTTGTGTGATCATGTTTCTGTCTGTTCTATAAAATGTGACTTTTCTCTATGCAGAAATATTAAGAATTGTTTCTGGTTTGGGCATGTGCCAGAATTCAACTCATCACACTTCCATGTTTTCAAGTATCAGAAAAAAAATTATATAAAAATGATATGAAAAGTTTTCTGTAACTGTGAAACAGAGCTCATTTACCTTTGTAATTTTCTATTAATTTACTACTAGGATTCATTTTGCATTTAATTCAGTCCTCTAATGGCTTAAAACTGTGTCTTTGGTCTTTACACATTTGTGGTCTCAGTCGTGTCAAGCTTTTTCATCTACTTTATGTTCATTTATTTTAACTTTTAGTCGTCTTCTAGCCAATTCTTTATCCTTTTTATTACAAGAGCATGAAATTTTATAATGCCCTAGAGCTTTGTTAGTCAGCTGCTACAAGGTTCTTAACCTTAGTTAATTTATTCTTTCACTTTTGACTTTCATATATGGAGCATGCTTTAATATTTTGGTTTTGAATATGAAAGCAACTTTTATTAAGTAGGTTTATTGCATTAATAGATCCTTATTTCATTTTTACAGCAGTGTTTAGGTATCCTGCTAGCCATAGAATGTATCATTTTACATAATGATTTATAATTTTTTGTAATATAATTTAAACTTTGCTATATTAAAATATTGTTAATATAACAGTCATAACATTGTTAGGTAATTTTACTAAAGAATCATTGTAAACAAGCATAATAATGATCTTTTTCATTGTAAAACCTGGGTTTTTTTCGTTGCTTATTACATTAACAAATCCTAAGTAATGGCAGTTTGTTTATGTACAGAAAAATAAAGGGGACACCGCTAAAATTATCACTTGCCTTAATTTTACATGATTATTCTGAACACATCTTGTATCCCCATCAAGTGACGTAATGCTGGCCGCTCTTGCAATTTGGGTAGTCCCACGGGGATTCATTAAATCCCTACAGCCATGTTATTATCCAAGAGTTTCATATTTTTATCTTTCAGAAGTAATTATTAGCATTCCCAGCCGGAGAGCAAAGCTTGGAAATCTAAATGCTAGTCTCCAACTTGAAAAGGCTAATGAAAAACAAAATATTACAAAGGGGGGGGGGGCAAGTGTTAATTTCTATTTCTAATTCCCCTTATTCTAAAGCTTATATTCAAATTTTGTTGGTCTGACTCACATTATACTTGGAGTGGGACCACTACATAAATATAAGAAGTATCAAACTCAGAGGAATTCTGAATTTGTTTGGGACCTATATCTGGACCTACTTTGAAATCCATTGAAATTAAGGCAAAGACTTCATTCTGGTGGCGACTTTTGTAGTCCCTGACGGAATGGCTAGCTTAGAAGGATTTTGCTGTGAAATTCAACCTGCTTCAATCCAAGGAACGTAACCTGCTTCTTTTCACTTACGCGAGGCATAAAACATGCTTTCTACATAATGTTTTTTACCCTTAAACATCACCAAACATTATACTGTGCCTTTTAGTTTGTAATCTGTCTTAAATCTCTGTTGGTATTCCTCTTCTTCCTCTATTTTTTTGACATTAAAATATTTTTGTTTAGCTCATTTAAATCGTCATACTGGTGCTCACAGCAGTGCGTGACTTTTGAAGATGCTTTAGGAAACAAATGCAGATGGTGCTCTGGCCCAGAAAAGGTTGTGCCCTCGTCAGAGATGAGCCCGGACACAAGCGAGGGTTGGCCAAAGGTCCGCACGAGCCTTGTGCACCATTTTTATCCCATATCCACTCAGCTATACGTGATGGTCCATCAGCCTGTGCAGCTCCCATCTGTAGTTCACTAACAGGGATCAAAGAGCTAGATAGGAAAAAGTGGAAGCTGAACAGCAAGAAAGTGAAGGTGATATTAATGAAAGATTAGATATCAGCTTAACTGAGTTACCCAAGATTAAACATGATCAGATTCTTCAGTCTCACTGAAGAAGCATGTTTTGAAGAGAGAGGCTCAAAGGAGAAGAGGTTGGAGGTGTATGAAAGCTGGAGCTGTAATATATCCAGCTCTAAATGTCATGGCCTGACCCCAAACATTATTATTAACACAATACTGACAGGCTGTTTTTATTTGCCTTCTGAGTCTTCAGTGTGCAGAGTTCACATTGTCAAACCTTTTCTTTTATGCAGAGCTGCAAAGCAATATCCTACTATTATTCTTAAATGATATTCTCTGAGAATACCGTGGCTTCAGCAACCCAGGCCCTAAAAAGTTGCTTGATAAAACCACAGCAGGTAGCGAGTTCTGCATTGAATACAGAAGATGCAAAAGTTAATATTAGAAAAAGAGACAACAGTCATGACCAGACAAATGACTAAACTTGAGCAGCTGGAGACAGGTAGCAGAAGAGAGATAAGGAAGAAGGAGCTAAGCCAAGTTGAATCATCATCAAAGTAAGAGTAAGAGGAGGCAATCCTACCCAATTCTGGTATGGTGATGAGTGAATATGAAAAAGAAGAAATCTGAACACTGGTGTAAAATAAATGTTCAGCTGAAGGCTGGAAGATGATTGCCAAGGAGTCCTCAGGGTCAGAGTTGAGACACAGGCATCTTTGCAAAAGTGCTTGAGGTGAATTGCATCCCTATCCTTCTGAATAAGGATGGCAGAAGTCATCATAGGAGAAGAAAAGAGGACAATAACGGAAAAACACATTCCCATGGGATTTTGGGAGCACTCAAGGTACACGGTACTCCTGAGGTTAGCAGCTCCCTCATAATCAGCCTTGTTTCATTCTGCCTCCTCCTGCAAGGGCAGATGGAGATTGCTAAGCCGGGGCAGAGAGCCAGAGTCTCTCCACGTGGCAGGGGAACAGTCTCTTGAGTGCCTGGGGGTGCAGGGCAGAGCGGCTCTGCTCCCCAGACCCGGCCGCCCCACCTCCCCCCTGCCCTCGAACCTGCCTGGGCAGAGCCAGCAGGCGTGGAAACAAGGGGTGAAGACCCAGCCGGGAGGGAGGCAAGTGAAGCAAGTTGTTTGAAACAGGGGAAAATGGGGAAGGTTTTGAAGCAGAGGGAAGTTCAGCGTTTGGCTTTTTTAGTTTGCTTTTAGGACAGGAGGTAGCAAGAGGCAAAAATACCAATTCTATATTTCAGCACCGCTCTCTAGCAAGCATACGGACATCTCACCCCACACATTTACGCAGGAGGGGTAATTAACATTGCAGAGAGCATCACCACCGCTCTGCTTGCTTTCTGCTTTAAAGCAGGAGAGCCGGTGCAAAGGTGGGACCGCTAGAAAATTAATAGCAAAGGAAAAAAGAGTTCCTGTGAAATGCACTGGCTAGACTTACAATAACCGTAGTTGTCTGCAGTATTACATTTTTATACTTTTTGGCTTATATGAATCTCTATTAATCTGTAATTTTAATAAAAATGCGTTTTCATTTCAGAGCAGGTAAGAGTGCTCACTATAATTCTCATTCTCAATGTGGTGTAGTTGTTATTCCACCTGCATTATTTACTTGTGTTTAAGTATCAAACTAACTCCAATACATTGAAGTTTCGTTTCTGTTCTACAGGGAGCTAACACTTAATGTGATTTTTTTATATATATATATATATA
>NW_009197517.1:0-1128 GCF_000690835.1 Fulmarus glacialis | reverse complement strand
GCCTTTCCCCCCTCCCAGAGTACGAGATCGAGAGGTCCTTTTTCCTGAGGATGAAGTGCGTCCTGGCCAAGAGGAACGCGGGCCTGACCTGCGGGGGCTACAAGGTGCGTGCCCACGGCCAGGAACCCCCCCTCCCCAGCCTTCCCGCGCCCTTGCTCCGGCAGCGCCGAGCACGCTGGGCGGGCGGTGAAACGGGGACAGGAGTGGCGGGGGCTGTCCCAGCCCGGTGCTCTTTCATGTGGTTCAGAGCCAGAATTTTTCTCGGAGTTTCAGGTTAAAGAGCTCAAACCACAAAACCAAGCGACGGAGCTCCCCGTGGTTTTTTTTTGTTTGTTTGTTTGTTTGTTTTATTTTGCTTTTTAAACTGAACCTCGCACAACGACTGACGTTCCCGAGGTGTCTGTGGAAGCTGCCAGGTGACACAATGGGAGCCCTGGGTTAATTTATTTCTTTAGTGGGTAACTCGTGAGCTTCAGGGGCAGCTCTCCAAGTCAGGGGTTTTGCCCGGGTGTTTCACACGGTTCTGCTCAGGGCTCCTCGGTGGGGACAGCCCCTGCTCTCCTACCTTCTCCCCGCTTTTGTGTCAGCTGCACAACGCCGGAGAGCGGTTGGTACCTATAACCCCAGGAGATGTTGTGCCACGAAGTGCCGTAGAACAAGAACATCTGTTGAAATTACTCCAGGAAGAAACACCCTAATAACAGACAAGTAAGACTGGAGGTACACAGCAGTCATATGGCAAGGATACATTTAGGAGACGCACCTAAATCTACGTCCAAAGATACGTTCTGGCTACGGATCGCATCTGCTCTATCTGTATAATAGACATATCTTACACATGTGACATATGCACACATGTAAACTCTTTCTCTCACACGCATACACTCTTCATTACAAAGTTGTTACTGGCTTGGCACTTCCGCGTCTTTCCTTTTTAGAAGAATAATAAAAGCGTAGTTAGGAGGTGGTCCAAAAACCACTTAAGTCGGTAGAAAAAAAAAAACTCGTTGACTTTAATGGGCCTTAGATCAGTGCTGAACTCTCGTATGGAAAAAACCCCAACCTCAACCCAAACAGAAGAGCAGAAAACCGGCAGACAGTGCCGCTTTGCCGGAGCGGTGGCGCGGG
>NW_009197516.1:5566-5887 GCF_000690835.1 Fulmarus glacialis | reverse complement strand
ACGGGGATGTGACCCACCACCTGCGCCAGCCTTAGGGACACTTTGGCCGCACGGCTCTACCTGTGCAAAGCAATACAGAGCATTTGCAGAGCCCACGGCGAGGGCTGGCAAAGCTGCCCAGGCAAGGGGGAAAAAAGAGATTTGCAAAGGAGACTGCAAGCTCCCACCTCTCCCCGGGCACTGCTTTTAGGTGGGAAGAGGAGATGCATTAGCTCATACCTCAAGGTGCTCCCCGGTCCCGGCAGAGCTCTCCTCCGGCAGCGCTGGCTCCATTTTCAAAGCAGAGGGGCCCTGGCTGTGGCTGCCTGCAGGGTTCTGTCT
>NW_009197516.1:5020-5538 GCF_000690835.1 Fulmarus glacialis | reverse complement strand
CGCAGGTTTCTGTCTGGCTCCCGGCTTGACCTGGGGACATGCAATGGCATGAGGCCGGGACACATCTGGCCCAGGGAGAAGAGCTGGGGGACGGGACGGACGGGGTGCTAAAACCCAAAGGAAACCACAGGGCTTTGCAGCCCCAGAGAATAGTCAGGAAAATGTCCGTGCTTGGCAAAGAGACAGCAAGACGAAGAGCGAAAGGGCTGGATGAGAGAGAGAAGGAAGATGCTACACTGGCCGAAGAGACCCCCAAGCCGGGCACCTCCAGGGGTGTGAGCATCCCTGCCTGCCCCCAGGAGAGGGGGGCTCTCCTACCGGCGTCGCTTCTGCTGCCTGCTCTGGCTCTGCAGCCTCTGTTGCAGCCTGGGGATCAGTGGCCGGGCTCTTCTGAGGGGCGCTGGCTGGTTTGGGGGGCTCTGGGACCTTCCCACTCACCGCCGGCAGGCCCTGGGGGTAACCACGCTGGTTAGGGGCATAGCGGCACCGCGCAGGGCTCAGACCATGAGAACTCGTGT
>NW_009197516.1:4053-4705 GCF_000690835.1 Fulmarus glacialis | reverse complement strand
GCGTCAGGGGGGAGAGGCGGGCGAGCACGGTGTGGGGCCCCACATACCCCCGGGCAGCCGGTACAGGGTCGACACAAACCTCTGGAGGGCCAGGGACACGGGAGGCGCTGGACCACGGTTAACTCTCGGTGGCGAAGGCGTCGGCAGCGTTTCCCACCCTGGCCATGATAGCCCCAGGACGGGCAGCCATTCTGGAAGCCACCTCGCTCCCTGCAGGAGCAAAGGCAGCCCCAGGAGGGGGGATTTAGGCTGGAAGGGGTCTCCGATGCAAACCCCCCCACCCTGAGTAGGGCCAGCTTCAACGCTGCATCACCCCTTGGCTGTGCACCGGAGCAGAGCCTGGCCCCCGTGCCCTTGCTCGTCACCCCACGGCTGCACGGTCCCCCCGCGCCCCTCATCCTCGGCATGGGCACCCACCCTGGCAGGCTGGCGAGGGTCCAGGGTGGGTGCTGCTCCTCGTCAGGGAATTCAGGCCAGGCAAAGCAGCCAGGGCCGCGCAGCGGCGGCTCCTGCAGGGAAAGGGGTGGATTTAGACACGGAGCAGGACAGGGGATGCTGCTCCCAGCACCATGCAGGGAAACCTGTCCCCGTGCACTGTCCTTGTCACCAGGGCAGTGAATGGCTCCTGCCCCATTTCACCCGCTCCTTGCCC
>NW_009197516.1:3212-3778 GCF_000690835.1 Fulmarus glacialis | reverse complement strand
CTGCCACCCCCCCGGCCCATCACCCCCTCACCGGGTGCCAGCCCTCTCTGAAGCAGTCCTCGGGTCCTCGGTTGTCTTCTCTGTCATCCCAAGGGGGTGGCGGGGGACAGTTGTGGGGTGCCCATCTCCTGTCCTCCTCATCCCACGGGAAGTCGGCAGGGCCAGGGAAGGGTCTGGGGTGCCGGGGACAGGGCTGCAACAGCAAATCGCCGCCGGTGAGGATAGCAGCTCACTGGGGTGTTTTGGTTTTGCTGCGGTTCCCCCTCCCTGCCACCGCCCTCAGCTCTTTCTGCTTCTCCTGCTCCTGGGGGAGTCCCCAGTTTTGGCCACCCCGGATTTATGCCCCCTTACCGGGTGCCATCTGCCCCTGCCGCTCCTGTGCTGGTGCTCCCAGGGCGGCTCGTCCCAGACGTCCTGGGGGCCACGTGCGCGGGGCAGCGGTGGTCCAGCCTGCCACGGACTGGGCTGCGGAGAGGGCACAGGGAGATGAAAGCAGGATGAGACCTTCACCTCTGCCCTTGCACCGGCTGGATGCTGAGCAGGGACAGGGAGCCAGGAGCCCGTCC
>NW_009197516.1:2693-3101 GCF_000690835.1 Fulmarus glacialis | reverse complement strand
CCCGTCCACCCTCCTCTCCCGGCCAAGGCCCCAGACGATTCCCAATTCTTCACCATACCGTGGCGACGCTCTCCTGGCTCCTCGGCATCCCGAGCAATGGAGCAGTGGGCAGCCATCCTTGCCCCACAAAGTTCCTCCACTCCCAACCACACTGGCAGCTCCAGCTGCATGGCAGCAGGAGGGTTGCAAAACCACCTACCTCCCTGGGGAAGCCCCTTCTGCAGCCCAGCGGTGAGAACATCTCGCCAAAAGCTTGTCCTGGCCCTGGTCCCAGTGAGGAGAAGGCCCCCAGGACGTCAGCACCCAGCTGCAAAGGGAGAGGCGAGGGTGAGCACGTCCCACAGGACGTCACTGCCGGCTCGGGGACGGCTGCCCGGGAGGGGCCCCCCGCGCCCGCCCTCGGCCCGC
>NW_009197516.1:1543-1898 GCF_000690835.1 Fulmarus glacialis | reverse complement strand
GGCGGAGCCGCTCTCCCTCCCCGGTGCCAGCGCAGGGACAAGCTGCCCGCCGGGTGCCCCTGGCCAACTTGGCACTGCAGCGGGGTGCAAGCCCCGCTCCGGGCTGCGTCCCTGCCCCTTGCTGCTCCCATGGGCAGCCTGGCACAGGCACAGTTTGGGTTCTCTGCAGCATTTGTGGCTTCCCCACCGCCGGGCTGCAGCGGCTGCGTGGGTTGGAGATCGGGGCTTAACGCAAGGGGTGCAGTCCCAGCGAGCAGGGGATGCTCTGACCCGAAACCAGCCGACCCCAGCCCGGCCAGGGCACTGGGCTCCCAGTTAACACTCGCAGCCTCGACCCAGGCTGGCAGGAGTTAAC
>NW_009197516.1:752-1515 GCF_000690835.1 Fulmarus glacialis | reverse complement strand
GCACCACCCTTTGTCTCACAGGCCAGCAGGGACCACGCTAGGGCAGTAGGGAGAGTAAAAGAAAGAAAATAACACTTTTGTCCCCAAATGGAGGTTTTACCTGGCAGATCAGTCCCAGGTGACCCTGGAAAGCAGCTCGCCTGCCCGGAGAGATGAAGCACCGCGGAGTGTTGGACGGAGACCCCCGCACCCCAGCCCAGCTCCCTGCAGCCCCGGGGGCTGGCGGATCTCCTCCACCCCCCGCATTTGCCGAATGCAAACCAATAGCAAGCGACGCTGATAGCAGCCAGGTGCTAATTCCCCCCCAGGGAGCTCCCTTGGAGCCCTCCTGAGCACTTGATTTCCCTTCCTTGAAAGCCAAGCTGTAATACCCTCCAGGAGCTTTTACTCCTGTTTGCAGAGCGTCTCCTTACACTGATTTCAGCTGCTGAGAATAAACACTCGCTGTAACAGGGAAAGCACAAACGGGCCAACAGACCCCCCCTCATTTGCCGAGGGGTGCACAGACCCCAGGCAGCACCTCTTCTCAAACCAGGTGAGAGAGCCAAACCAGGGACAGCCAAATTCCTCCGGTTATCTAAGATCCCTCGGCAAACCTGGTTTAAAGCAAAGTTTGATGCAAGACCTGCAAACTCTGCACCGCATCAGCCTCTGGGTGCAGCCCCTGTTCCTGCTCCGTCCCACCTCTGCTGCTCCACCGTGCAAGGGGGTACCCTGCACCCCCAGGGCACTGAGCATCCGTGCAAGGCGGGACCCCGCACCC
>NW_009197516.1:0-278 GCF_000690835.1 Fulmarus glacialis | reverse complement strand
CCCCCAGCACCTGCCTCTGTCCAGCTCCAGGATCACCTGGATCAGGCACACGGTCCCCAGGATGCTCCCAGCCTTGTGCCAGGGGATTTGGGGGAGCAGGGCCCCCCGGGGCTGCAGCACAGCCTGCAAAGACAAGGAGGGGAAGGGGGAAACGACGGTCCAGAGAGCGCAGTGGCCCTGGCAGGACAGGGCCCAGCAGGAAGGGACGCTGCCATCACACCCACCTTTGCCTACGCCGGGAGGCCGAGGACCTGCATGCACGGCTGGCTCCGGCACTG
>NW_009197515.1:25293-25514 GCF_000690835.1 Fulmarus glacialis | reverse complement strand
GGTAGCGGCGGAGAGAAGGGCTTTCCGAGGCGTTGGGTGGCACCCGCCCGCTTCTGGGTACCCCAGCGCTTGTTCCTCCGGCAGGCTGGCACTGCTCCGTCGTTAGAAACCGAGCCTGGGGGCTACGGCACGAAGGGCCGTTTGTCCGTCTGCTCCGGTGGTGACCCGCTGCCCGCCCTTGTCTTCTCCGTGCGGTGCTGGCGGCCCGGGGGGGGCCCCCA
>NW_009197515.1:22888-25248 GCF_000690835.1 Fulmarus glacialis | reverse complement strand
GGCAGCTGGGCCTGCCCGCCTCCTGAGTAACAAACAGGCTCTTTATTCCCTGCGTCCCGTTAGGGACTTTTTGCTGCACCTGTTCCCCATTCTGTTTTAATTTAACTGGATGCATAATACTCATGACTGCTTCTGCCTCAACATGAATGCATTCCTAGTTACAACGGAAGTGTCTTGTGCTAGCTCCTAAAATGGTATTTACCTTTTTTCATAGTTGCAGTGTGTTGGTAATAGTAATCATCCTGCTATTGAAGAAGTCTCCTGGGTCTTTCTCCTTTGCTGTTTCCAACAGCAATGGTTGAGTTTCCATCTATTAGGAGAAATTCTTACTAGTGGTCCCTAAGTGTGTGACTTTACTTTTTTATTTTATTATTGATTTTCATCCCACTGCTACTATCAAGATCATCCTATTCTTCTTTATGATACCATGATCACTTACCATACTAGTGAAACTTCTGGGAATTAAGAACTTTGTATTTAATACTTTATTAGCTCTTGCTAATATATGTAGTTTTTTCTATCAGAGGAAACATTAGGCTATAAAGCAGCAGGACAGTGAGGAGAGAGGGGTGAAGATAAAGGGGCGGGAAGAGGAAGAAGAGAAGCAGTTTCCAATATTTATAGTGTCACTGGTTCAGATAGCCTTTGGAAATCCTGAAGACTAAAGTGGGGCTGCAGCTTAGGCAGAGCTGCTTCATGCATTGGGCCAGAAGCAGTTCTCTGAGCTCACAGCTTGGGAATGATTGTAAAGTATACTGCCTTTGCCACCGTGGAGCATTTGCTTTAGGGAAATTGGAAAACCTGTTGCTTGAACCATTTAAAACAGACTGAAAAACTAAACAAGGGGGTATAAAAACCAAGCCTTTTCTGGCCTTTAGACTACCCTAGGAATGGTATGAGTTTATGGATTTTAACAGTGCGCTCCTTAGTGAGAAAATTTAAAACAAATCAGTCATTCTTGATGTTTATGTTGAAGCCAAGGTATTGAGTAAAACTTCAGTGTGGTGTCTTTTTTTTCCCGGTAAACACATGATCTGTTGTGTGGACTGATAAAATGGCATTTATGATTTAAAAAAACGAACACAACTCAAATACCTTTTTACTGAGGTACTTTTGCACAGGTTGTGATTTCACATCACATACAAGCCTTACGCGGGGAGCTGTGGTGTAGACGTTTTTCCAACTATTAAAAGAATCTGTAGGTATAATGAGGAAATCTGTGGACTGTTCCCAGCTTCTCTCCATTTTTGTCTGTGCTTGTGATATGACTTGCAGAAGAAAGGTATTTTATTTATAGCAGAGGTAATTGTTACATCTGTTGTCAGGATTTTTTATTATTGTAAGTCACTGTGGTTTCAGTCATGAAAACTATGAAGCTGTAGCTTTAGTGGAGTGATAATGGACTGATAGTAGAGTTAATACTTTATAACTTTGGATAAATTTGTATGCATTGCAGTTTCAGATACAAGATAGTTCCCTCTCTCAGGAACTTGCTCCTGTTACCTTCTTTCTCACCAGCAGAGGTCTAGCTAACACACCAATTTCAAAACTGGAAGAGGGTAAATCTCTTTTGCTGACAGCATGTCAACAGCATGTTTTAATGTCTGTGAGTTCCTCTAGATGTGATTTCCCTGCCTTGCCTGATCAGTGGGATGGATGTGATTGTATTAGAAACTGGAAGTTCAGAAACACTTGGAGAATCAGTAATGAATGGCCATGAGCCATCAGCAGATGGCTGTATCAGAATAATGAAAACTAAGAGCTCAGTGTGTTATGTTGAGCCTGTTCCATTGGGGCATGTAAGAAGCTCATTGAAGACAATATGATTTTTCATATACCTACAACTAAACGTGCTGAACTGTACCACTGTTGACCTGTGGTGAATCAATACATGGTCTCAAATTCTCAACATGATTAGCAGCCAAGTATCAGTTTTTATGTACAACACACCTTTAGAAAAACAGCAGTTAGTCTCTATAGCAAGGTCAGTGAGGAATGGGCTATGCTGAATAGGAGGACGTTATTACATTCTGTTAAACATTATATTTAATATATCTTGGAGAAATGAAAGGCACAAAAGAATAAAAGGTGATGCTGTAGATTTAAAAAAAATGTAGCTATTGTGCAAGATCATAAAGCTTACTGTAAAACACAGTTGTTCGCCACAAAGTGTTTTTAGGACAAAAATGGAAAAGCCTTTCTAACACATTTCACCATTATCTCCTAGGTGCTTTTGTTAAATCAACCTAGAAAATAACAGGAAGTGATTAAATAATGCTAAAATAACATTTGAGGTGATTACCCAGCAGACATCCTCTTGCCCTTTAATCAGCTCTATGCACTTTGAAGAGCAGTTTAAG
>NW_009197515.1:0-22871 GCF_000690835.1 Fulmarus glacialis | reverse complement strand
CAGGAAGAGGTCTTACACTTTTATTATGTGGAACCACGATTTATTGCGCAGGTTTTAGAATCTATAGAAGTCTTTTATATAGATTGCAGGTTTGCTCATGTTTCATTTAACTTAAATGCAGCTGTCTAAACATGGAACTGAACTTGTAAGCTAGCTTTTATGACGGTCTTTGGAGAAACAATTTCATTCCAGAGCAATTTTGTACCATGAAACAAACTACTTTTAAATGTAAACCAAAGCTAAAATTCAAATGCCATTTCATTTGAGCTCCAATAGCAATAGATAATACAAAGCTATTTACACTTTGTTTGATATATTATGTAACTTGCATTGTGTGTGTGTGTGTAGCTGTATTTTACTGCCTAGCTCTACTGTTTGGCAAATAGTTGTAAATTAAAGAAGGTGGTTTAGTTTTTCCTATTATGAGACAAAACCCCAAATGTTTTCACTTTGGACTGGCATTGTTTTGTTTGCAAAAGTGTGTTTTGTGGTGGTGAGATATAAACTGTTTTATCTATGCCTTTAGGTGCAACATGGATAATACAACTTCATCAGTGCAATTCTACTGTCAAGTCACAGTAAGTTTGAAGGGCTCTTAAGGTGGAGCAGTTTCTGCCAGGGAGAGAGGAATTCTGATGTTCCTTACTAGTGCCTGCTAATTCATGCCTCCCCTTCCTGGCTTTTTCTTGGCTACCTTGCAGATTCTATGGTTGCTTTCTTATGTTGGATAAATTCTAGTGGTCATCACATCACACTATTGCCTTTTGGCACGGATATGCTTTTGGCACCGATTTCATGCAGCACCTTACAGAATGTACAACACAAAAAAGATGCAGACTTAAAAATATATAGGGCTGGAATGAAGTGTGTGTGTGGAGGAGGAGGGGACTAAGTAAATTATGTATTAGCTTGATCCTGACTACTACCTTAAGGAAGGGCAAGTTGAGGCCTGGTCTTACCTGTTGATGTCAGAAAGTTGTTCTGGAGACCAGTATGCACCTCTTCTGTGATTTGCTTGTATGTTGGAAGCTGTATCAGATGAATCAGCATATGGCTGGATGCTCCTGTGTCTCCAAGTGGGTTCAGTTTCTAGCAACTTGCAACCTTCTGTTTTCTTAATAGTATTTTAATTGAACAACTCGGGATGGGGAGCAGGAGAGGATCACGAGCAAGGATGATCAGAGAAAGACTAATTTGATTTTGTTGTAAATAAGTTGAAATTTACTTAGTAATCACACAAATGAGTGCCGTAGTTTGGCCCAGTTTACTTTTTGTTAGTCAGTATTTGCCACAGAATATTCCTATATTTAAGGGTACGATGAGATGACTACTCTTGATTGCACACCACTGATTAAATGGGTGTGCTTGCCTACCTGCAGTCAATGCCAATGAGCGAGGGGTGGGGGAGGAGATTTTAGTTACTAGCCCATGCAACAATTCCTCTGACATTCCTGATAGCACCTGCCATAGGGATCAAGCTTAGTATATGTATCAGATAAAAATACAAATAATGTTTTAGTACTAGTCTAGACAGGGTAGATCAACCCTGTACTCGGCACTGGTGAGGCCACACCTTGAATGCTGTGTTCAGTTTTGGGCCCCTCACTACAAGAAGGACATTGAGGTGCTGGAGCGTGTCCAGAGAAGGGCAACGAAGCTGGTGAAGGGTCTGGAGCACAAGTCTTGTGAGGAGCAGCTGAGGGAACTGGGGCTATTTAGCATGGAGAAGAGGAGCCTGAAGGAAGACCTCATCGCGCTCTACCTGAAAGGAGGTTGTAGCGAGGTGGGTGTTGGTCTCGTCTCTCAAGTAACAAGCGATAGGACGAGGGGAAATGGCCTCAAGTTGCACCAAGGGAGGTTTAGATTGGACACTAGGAAAAATTTCTTTACTGAAAGAGTGGTCAGGCCTTGGAACAGGCTGCCCAGGGAAGTGGTGGAGTCACCGGCACAGGCTGTCCAGGGAAGTGGTGGAGTCACCATCCCTGGAGGTATTTAAAAGACGTGTAGATGAGGCGCTTAGGGACATGGTTTAGTGGGCATGGTGGTGTTGGGTTGACGGTTGGACTTGATGATCTTAGAGGTCTTTTCCAACCTTAATGATTCTATGATTCTAACCCCCAAACCTAGTAATTGCAGGTTAGATTTGGAATTGCCTTTATTTGCTCTCATCTCTGGGCATTTTGTCCAGTTTTACTTCGCCTGCAGACTTCTATCAGGTGTCCCTTGTTCAGATTTCAATAACTGCAGTTTCCTTTCTCACACCACCTTTAGTGCTGTTTTTTGGCTGGGCTATGTGATCTGAGCCCAGAATTGCAACTGCAGGAAAACTTCTTTCTATGACCCGGCCGTTCAGGCTGGAGCAGCACGCCCGCTAGGAGTCTGGGAGATAGGCTCTTGTAAGAGGTTATATTGAGCACAGGTGAACATTCATTTTTACATTTTTAACTTGGCTGAAAATGGAGAAGTCTTAATGGGGATGGCAAATGAGCTGCTCTTTTCACAGGCTTGGTAAAAGGTGCAAAGACCAGTTTACTGACCATTTCTCAAGTTCTGGTTCCTGAAACGTTAGGAACCTCTTTATAGAAAAGCCTGCTAGTTTGCTTATCTGTCTGTTTTTTTGTGATGGGTGAAGTTTGTTTCCGTCTTTTTGTAAGAACAAACATGGACAAGACAAATGCTGTCCCTAGCATTTTTCCTGGAAACTGTAGAACCATCTTGGCTAAAGTTAAGGGGGGGAAAAAAAAAAAATTGAACTGGTAATAGTTGATACAGAAGATGGAAACTGTAGCCTGCTCTGAAAAATCTGACAACATTAGAAGCAAGGGGAAAAACAGGTTCTTAAGAAGATCAGCACTTCTCACTGTACATGTTACTAACCTTTGGCAAGGTAACACAACCTTTGGCAAGGTAACACACATCTACAGTCACAAAATAATAAAGGATCCCCTCAAAAGAGTAAACCCTTGGATCCTCACCTGCAGTTCTTTTCACATATATGGGGTATGGGGCTGAGTACAAGATTTTTCATGCTGGCTCTAGAAAACAATACTTTTTATTTCTTGGTTAAGTTTTTTTTCACAACATAAATGACATCTCCCAATCCACTAATAATGCATATATGAATCACTATACTTTTTTATAGCAGAGTCATTGGTGCAGAATTGAATCACATGTGAAGCAGGAAGCCAGAATTCTTGCTCTTCTCTACTTACTACAATTATTCCTTATTTTAAAGGAGGTAAGCAAATAAAAAGGAGAGAAAATCTCCTGTCCAACAGACAGAATTGTACTGGAACTCAAGCCTGCTGTATTTCCTCTTGTGCTAGGGAGTGAAACTCATTTGAAATAACTGGTGTGGAATAATCCAGGTGTACAGTATTACTGAAGCTTAGAAATAACTTCTGGTGGAAAGAACAATAATGACTGGCAAAACTAAGCTATCTATCCAATCAAGCAACCACGGTATCTTTAAACTTGTAAGACAGATCCCACTCAATACATCAAATGCTGGAAACAACATGCTCTGCTAGCTTAAAAGAGCTAGTGTTGATGAAAGATACTCTTAATTTTGAAAAATAAAGAGAAATCTTGCCTCATGCCCTCACCCTTTCCAACTCCCAACACTGGCATAAATGGCAAATTTCCTAATTTTTACTCTTAAATGGTACAGCTACAGTGTGCTGTCACACCTCAACATTATGTGCAGTAATAAATTTTATATGCGGCAACAAAGACTGCATGAGCATACCTGAGAAAAAGTGAATTGGGCTAACCTGGCATTCAGGCTGATATACGCGCATAAAAGCCAGTTCTTGCAGTGTCAATGACTGCAAGCTGTCATTTCGCTCTAGTTCCACTGCCCTCATCCCACTGGGTATTTGTGTAAAGAGAAAGGCGTAAGCACAGAAATCAACTTGTGAAGCTCATTAGCAGCGCACACAGCACAGTGTCGGCTGTCACCCTTACTAGCACTCTGTCTAGGTTGAACTCTCGCACTGACACCTCAACATCTTTATCCACTGCAAGGAAATATATTTGTTTTGCCTCTACAGGTTCCCTAGGGATACTGACTGGATTTAGAAAACAATAGCAAAGCTTTCTATGATTTTTACAATAGCTTATGCCAATGTAACAGAATTTTACAAGCACAATACTAGTTTTGATTTTCAGAGTATTTTTTATTACTATTTCAGTTGTACAATTTCAACATTAGGGAACAATACATAATGTACAGTACACAGCTTGCATTGTTCCCAGGTTTTAAAGTCGTGTCAAGGTTCAGGCTGCAGAATAGAGTTCACCATTCCTAAAATGAAAGCAGGCACATAGAATACTATCTTGCTGCAGTATTAGCGCAATCTTGTTTGGCAAATATAACATTAGGAGCACCACCTCCCATTAGGATACTGCATGTACCAAAGGATTACTGACATGGATCCTTAACATTCTGCCTTTCTGCCCCTATAGCATTTGTTCACATCAAAGTGACATCACTAGAAAAACACATTGTTAAGCAGTTCACTCCTTGGTTTTAAATGAAAGGGTACAGCTACAGAAACACCTCGCAAAATGAAACTACAAATCTGATACACATTTTGCATAGTTAAATTTATGTCAGGATAAACTTGGGTCTCTCGACTTTTTTTTTTTCCTTCCAGCCTTTGAACTTTTGCTTTGAGCTGAACAGTTACTCAGAACACTCTCATTCGGTGTTCAGACCACCCAGTCACTCCAGATACCTTTCCATTTCTTTGGTTACTTTCTTTTCCTTAACATCTCTTAACCTTTTTTTTATTCCTCCTACAGCAATACATTGTTCCAGACATACACTCCCATCCCTTTGGCTACTCCTGTTTATTTTCTTCAGCTTTTCCCTCCTCTTCAGTCACTTCCACTCTCTTCTGTTACTCTTCTCAACATCTCTCGGCTCTTTCTCGTCTTCAACCATTCTGATTTTCTCTTGTTAAAGAGAAAAATGCCACAGTCTTCTCCTTGTTGCATCCAGTCGCTATTGCTATTTGCAATACTGCTTCTAAATCCTTTAAAAGCATTCACCTCTAAGGGCCTCATTCTTTCCACATTTACATATGGATGTAACCCCAATAATTCCAATGGTTTTACATGCAAAGTGGCAGATGAAAATCCAACCCACTGCCTTGAATCATAGCTGGAAAGAAAAGAGAGCTAACAGAAGGAAACAGAATGAAGAATTAAAATCTCAATGTAATAGTGCACATTCCCTCTCTTGAACTTGCTTTTTTTTTCCGTCTTGGTATGGAGCTAAACATCTTTACAGTGTGTCAACTTACTGTCACACTTTTCTGTTACAATAATATTAAACAAATTTGATCACATTTGCTTCTTTAATCTGTTGATATGGGTTGTTCTAAATTCCCACTGTTCTCTGCTAAATTCTTTTTAACTAGTGCCTAGCATCAGGAAAAATCTGCCTCCTACCTGTTGACGCCAAAATGGGAGAGGAAAAAATTCACATGCATCCCATGTAATGCAGAGGGTGCTGAGATAAGCACACTTTAAAAAATATTATAGGGCAGGCTGGATCACTGATTGCTTATAGCACGAGCCGTTTTGCAAGCAAGTTTTGCACACCTACTGGGTACAAAACGAAAGCTGTTCTTTCTTCACAGTCTCTTAGACTTTTTATTTTAAGTCAAAAGCAAGTAAGTTGTATTTCTGATTGTCTCCAAATTATTTTTTGCCTGTAACTTTCATCTCTGTTTCTGTTACGGGTTTGGGTTTGTTTGGTTTGGGGTTTTTTTTTTTGGTGAAAGTTGAACAAAACAAGCCCAGTGTTCAGTAGCAGAGGAAGCCAAGCCATGTTTTGCTCATTTGCCCCAGTCCTAGCACTGGCAACAGGTAGGAGCATTACTACAAATAGACGGAGACCTCCTGTTTTCACACAGCTCCAACCGAGCACAGTATACCATTCAGATTTCAAGTCTGCACACAAGCCGATTACTTGCATACATTAAGAACCACTTTGAATATTTAACTGCACATATTTTTAGTATGGCCTTAGGCTTATTCTTCTGTAAGTTAAAACATTTGAAAGGAAAATACTTCATAAAAAACACTCCACATTTTGAGATAAGCCAGTACTCCTGAAAAGTGCTAGGTTAATAACTTTGGAAAGCGCAGTCCTCCACATAGCCAAAGAACATAGATAGCAACAGTGTAGGGCATCTCTGATCTGCCTGCAGCAGTTGAGGTGCCAACACGGGGAAGGGGGAGGAGGGTGATTAGCCCCTAGTTTGATTCTCTGCTGACATATACAAGGATACCAGTTCTGGAGCTGGTGGTTGCAATCTAAGCACCTGTCAGTCACAGCATGACTGCTAACACTAACTTAACCTGACACACAGTACAAAACAGCTACCAGTTTCAACAATTTTATTTCTCTCCTTCTTAGTCAACTTTGAACCACCAGCCTTGAGGTAGACGACCAGATATTCCAACACACTTCCCCTGCACCTTTCAGTATCACATATTTCAAGTAAAAAATACCAGTTTTCAAACACTGTAGCTAGCGATTTCACTTTTGCCTATAGCATCATCCATATGTATCATGTCTGGAATGAGCTCTTTTGTATTACATTTGATGCTTTACATTTCCAAAGCACATCCAAAAATCAGCTAAATGAGGATTGCATTAAACCCTAAAATTTAATCATAGTATATGATTATATATAGTGTACATATATATTATATCTGTATAGTTTTATGGCCAAGTTACAAGCCCCTGAGAACAGAGTTTATGCAGAAACACTGGCACCAATAACACTAGTGGATGCAGCTTTGTTTAGATGTAATTAGCGTAGAAAGCACCTGAAATTATTTATATTTTCTATTTATAATAGATTAACTCTTTGGATATTTTCATAACTATATTAAGAATACATTTGTTAATCTTAACATCCATTGTGGAAAGATTATATTTACACACAAATACATGAAGACTTGATGCTGAAAGAGCAAGAAGGGAAGAAAAGAAGGTGCCTGATCCTGTGCCCTTATATACATGGGTAGTGCCTTTAAATCAACTCATATGAGTGTGGGTCCCGTGTTTGAATAGAAGTTACAGGTTCAGGCCCATAATGCTTTATGCATATATGATTTTGACAGACTACTATTTAAACTATTTTTACAAATCCATTCTACAGTAACTGTGTCTATGGGCTCAGGCATCCAGCCCTGAGAGAAACATGAAGTCTGTCCCCTGCATTTTGTAAAATCTACCAGATAGGGCACATGTCTAGAAGTAGCTGCTTTTACAACTCTGCAGTGAAATGCACCTGTCTACCTAGCACAGGATACGATCCCTCAAGCATCCCAGTCTGCATTAGGCCCCATCATGAACAGTTGCTATTTCACTGATTATAAGACTTGGACAAGTGAGTCTTTGTGAAACAGTAACAGCTTGCTTGAAATGCAAAAACAAGCCAAAACCCAATTCAAAATAAAGTAGACTCCAATTTGTCACCCAATTTGTTTGTTTTTATATCTACCTACATATGTTGCTGTCCAAAAAAGAAAGAGACTTCAGTTCAAGATAACAACGTTGCATCATCTGTGAAAATGAAACTGTACACTTTTCAGAGTACAGGAGTTTCTTATATTGGCTACATTCTTCATTAAAGTTGTTCTCTCCTAACACTGTGAATACAATCTTGGTTTGCAACATATTTTAGAAGACAAACTAAACACGTTTGCAATACTTTGACAGGAAAATGGAATTCTTTCCAAGCTGAAAGAATATGAATTTTAGGTAAGTTAATAATGACACAATTTTTGTACGTAAAAAGTGCAAATTTGTCTATATTACCTCCAAGCATTTTATACCGCTACCTAACAGGGAATTTCAAAGCATCCTTCATTTTGATGTGATTTACCAGTTGAATAGTATATTTTGACCGAGAGTCATAAAGTATATTTGACTGCTGCCTCCTGACTGTACAGATGCAAAGAACACCTTGAAAGGGAAAAAAAAAAAAGATATGCTACTGTCAGTTTACATTTATGAGAATATTTTTACCCATACAGGAAATCTGAGAGAATGCCACAGTCCCAAATACAAGGGGTGTGTGTATATATATATATATATATCACAATTCAATTTTAATCCTATGAAAAACTTTTTAAAGTGAAACTGTGCTTGTGGTACAACTGGGATACATATTTTAGTATATTTCTTCTCCTGTTTGGAAAGACCCAAGAGAACATTTTAAAATAATTAAACAGTTTTGGGGCCCCAGTTTTCTAAATATGTCAGTGGGACTAAGCAGGTTTCACAGAACATTTATCAAGAACTGCTATATGCAAGAAATCATGCTTGATTATCCATACTCTAGTGCCTGCAATATCTCAAATTAATTAGAGCACTGGAGTTTTTTTCCATGATAGCTGCTCTGAATTGCCTGTAATTTCAGTAGCCCAGGAGAGGCAGTCCTGTAGTTGGGCGTTATCAGGGCTGGCTCACTAGCCCTCCCCACTACACCTGTTGTGCTGGAGTCTGGCCAGTTAGCAATGTCTGTATTTGTTATCACCTCTGATATCAGTTAAGGCTGGGTGGAGTAGGAGTTATAACAGAGCTGGCTAAAGTAGGGTGGTGTGGAAGTGCGGAATATCCATAGCGAGTGCTTTGTGGGGTCAGTGACTACATTTGCTTTGAATGGGGAAGTTATACTAAGGTAAGACATAACCAATGTAAAAACAAAGTTAGAAAAATTAACTGTAGTTAATTAGTGTAGTTAAAATCAGAGTCATAGTCAACTATTACTCATTTTTGCTAAATCCCCAGACTCTAGTCATCTCTGTACCTTGTCATTTCTTTCACACAGGAATTTTAGCTTCTGTGCTTTCTTGTGCATAAATACTCCTTCCAGATTTCCTGTTTCCACAGAGCGTAGTTCAATTGCCTTCTCTCCCCAGCCCATGACCTGATTAGATTGAAGGTAAGCTAAAAGAAAAAAAAAAAAAAGAAAAAAAAAAAGATTTGATAGTATTTAACAGCTGAAAGACGGATTCTTGCCTCATTTATGTCAACATGGATCTGAAGCATTTCTCTTTGATAACAATATATTCTGAATTATTTGTATTTTAAGCTTATACAAAAAGCCTTGGGAACAGTAACTAAACTTCAGTTTCTCCTCTCAGACTTATTTTGGACTCTAGACGTAAATCTTACGTGTGCTATTATTGTATATTTTAGAATCACAAAACCTCTGAAGGGCATCTTGTTTAACCCCTGCCCCCAAAGCAGGGCCAAATTAGACAAGGTTACTCTGAACCTTGTCCAGACATGTTTTGATGGATATTTCACAACCTCTCTGAGCCCCTACTGCAATGCATCACTACTTTCAAGGTTAAAAATTTCTTCCTAATACCTAATTGGAATTTCTCTTTGTGCAACTACTGCCCATTTTGCCTCTCATCCTTTCACTGTATATGTCCAAGAAAAGTTTTGACTGTCTTCTCTATACCCTCCCATTAGGAAGTTGGGTTTGTATTTACTACAGAGTTCAGCTTAGTCTGAAACCTAAATTCTTTTGAATCTGAGACTATGGCATGATTAATTTGGTGTCCTTAGCTATTGTCTTCCCGTCACTGGTTACATGCAGTATCTCCAAAACCAAAAGAAGGTACTTTAGCACTGTGGAAGCTTACTATGATGTTACTCCCTTTAAATCTGGCAATTAGATGAGAAATCGGAATAGTGATGAAGGAGTTAACACCACAGATTTCAAATCAGGCACAGTTTCAGTGAAAGCCCTCTGATTAGTGCATGTATGGGCTTCCAAGGTAAAACCGCATTAGTTATGCTCTATTGATAGTCAATGCTCAGAAATTTTTCTTTTTGCTCAACTATGAATTGTTATCTCATTAGTCCAAGAATTCTGGTGCTCTGAAATGATGTAGAGGGAATGTGTGCATCTGACTGGTTTTTAGCTTCAGTGGACAGTGCTTGCTTGCCCTACATTATTAGTAGCAACATTAGAGCAATGTTTGTTCCTTAAAACCTTCCACGTTGGTTTAGATTTTTGTCTAAAAATCAAACTTTTAGTACACACCGATATAGGAAGCAACAGCCTTGTGATCCTAGTTAAGAAGGACAGCAGAAAATAAAGGCAATATGCCTGAGTGACTGTGTATCCTTCTCCTAGCAGTTTTTGATTTAATATTAACTTGGAATCCTTGCTTTATAATTCTTGTCAGAACAAGTGTATGAAAATTATACCTCCTTGGAAACATGTGTGATTTGGCTACAATGTTGTGATTTTAGTTCCTTCAAAGTCTACAAATTTCCCCTAAATCTGTTTAGTATACTTTCCTTTCAGTTTTTCTTTGTGCACACTGAAGGCTTCCCTGCCACTATAGCTGAGAGCAAGAAAATTCTTTCCCAGCATCCCAGTCATGTGGAAAGAGGAAGAAACCATCCTGTTTGAAAAGCAAAACAGCAGTGAGCATCTGAGGATAAGTGGGAGAAGAAAAGGGAGGGGTATTTTCTAAAAATCAAACACCTGAAATCAATACATTTTTAAATCTTTTCTTTATGCTTCAGTTCCTAGGCTGTACAACAGGGCACTGCTGCTGTAGGCTGCGAGGAAGACTGTCATTGACATTTCTGAATCACCGCAGCAGTAGCATGATGAGCACCAAGGCAGCACCCATGCAATGTGCAGTTAGTATCTAAAAAGGTAGGCCCAGACCACACATAAAGTGAAGAAGATAAAAAATTACACAATACTCAGACATTTGCTACTTTTTGTAACATTAACCTTTTCAAACTTTGTTTTTGAACACAACAGAGACAGAGGCACACTATGGTTCTGGGGAGTGGGACAGCAAGGCAGGTGTGTACATATAAACAGCATGAAAGCATTCTATGGCTACACTGTTTAGTATAGGTCATATAGGTCCAGCAACAAAGACCTAATCCACTCATAAGTCTCCTTAGCTTTTCCACTAGCTGAAACCTGCAGTCAAGTTGTCAATATGCTATGTCTGTATCAGCTGTACCCATGCCTTTGGCAGATTTCAATTCGATAGCATCCTTGCAGCTCTCAGTAACAGCTTAATTGGGCTTTGTTGCAACCTCTAGGTCATCCGGGATAGAAAGCCCTGGATGACTGGACCGCTACTGCTATGTTCAGAAGAAACCTGATCTCCAAGCAGTATTACCATAGGAATATAATAAAACAGATATACCAAGTTCAGCGACTGATGCTCTGCTGGCCGGCCAAGATACTGAGAATTTGTCAACTGACAATGACAAATTTCGGTTGAAGTACAAGTAGCACAAAAACTCATTCTTGTAGCAGAATCAAAAAGTTCTTACCATGCCAACAAAAAGGCCCCATTATACCATTTGTGGGGTTGTCCAGTTAGAAGGATTTATCTATACATGGAAATTAATTTGCAGGATAGCAGGCTGTGAATTCAAAGGTCAGTACTGAGTCTTGATAATCTTCCCATGTGGGAGCATTTACAAATGTTTCATGTGAAATGAATTGAGAGCTGATTAGATACTCAGAATAAAGTTGTCTTATTCTGGAACAAAAGCTCCTATACCATGAGCAGTTATTTTGAGTCCACTTTCCACCTCAACAAGCTTTAGAAAAAAATACCCTGTGCTTCCAGCTGGCAACATATAACGGTGTTTATATTGCACACAATGCAAGACTGTACTGGTTTCTAGCAACCCTAGACTTAGCCACTCTGGTCCTTTGGACAGTAGCTCAGCAGAAAAGGCAGATACTGACTCGGACTGATGTGCCAATATTGCTTAACATACTAGAACAAAATTATTCAGTTACTTGAAGCTCCCCTGCTTCACCCAGATTACCACATATCTTAGAAGACTTACAGTTGTACATGACCTGTGGTTCTTGTTACACCATTTACACCAGCATTACTCCCCTGACATCAAAGAATATATGCTATAAAGTTAGTATAGCAAAGTGAGCTCAAAATCAGTTTCTTAACATCGTGAAAGCATTAGCAATGCTCTAAACTTGGGGCGAGACTTGGTATTTCCTGTTTACACTGTGTATTAACATTAAGTTGAGTAGAGCTCCCATTCAGGGAAGTGACTGCTTCAAGGGGAAATGGTTGAGGGAGATAGGAAAGGTGAAAGAAATTACTGAGCCATATTGGATCCATTAACTTCTATGAAGTGTCACTGACATGAGCTAATGATCTCAGTCACATACCAGCAGCATGCTCACAGTCTGAATGAGATAAGTGCACTTGGTACCACAGAACCCAGGTACTGCTATAATCTCACTTCCCTTCTTAACCTTTCTTTTCTTTTTTAAACTCTTTCACTTCAAAAATCCCGTTTCTGATCTCATGTACTGAATTTGGCTCACTGCCCTAAGCAGTTATTCCCAATTGACCTCTGCATGAGAGCAGAATCAGGCCAGCTTTTAGCAAAATACCGTAAAATTGGGCTTTTCTGATTAGTGTTACAGAAATAGGGCAGGAAAGGACCTTAATGCACCTTCTCTTCCATCTGTATCTCTGTGCCACATCAGTATCACTTCTGACAGTTGTTTGTCTAACCTGAACTTAAAGACCTGACGGAGACTCCAAAAATTCCCCAGGCAACTGATTCCAGATAAACCAAGAAGTTCGAAATGAACAAACTGAACATGAATTAAAAGTCTGACCCACTTTTGCATGCCCGAGTCATGATATCAAACTCCATTTCACATGATAAAAGAGAGTGTACACTGAATTCCTTTTTGGAGATAGTCAGTATGTACATAGGAGAAATTCAATGCAAAAAAAGCTACTGAATTTTGCTTTTGTATACAGGCAAGTATGCAGCTGGGCACAAACATTAAAAGGAGAATATCCAGTGATGACTTCGCTGACAGTAAAAGATACCAGCTATTAGAGACCATACAGATCTTAAAACCGAGTATACTTCTACAGAACCCTTTTTGGCCCTTCAGTCAAACCCAGCATGCTCTATGAAATCATGACTTTTATTGGTTCCCCACTCTTTGGGGAAAGCATGTTTTATTTATTTATTTATAGACAAATGGAAGGGAGACATACATGTCGAGGATTGGGAATGGAAATAACCCACAGAGATACCAACAGTGTCCTGTGATGTAGCAAAGCTTGTTCCCACTGAAACCCAGCCACAAGCTCTCCAATGATGCTGCTGATCACTGATTGGGGACTGATTAGCTACTTGCATGTACTTCTGTCTGTTGCCCATGCTTTAAAACTTAGTGCCCCCAAAGTTAAGCAATTTTGGGTAGGAAAACTGAGGAAGGAAGGAGTCGGTAACTTCTCTTGTGCAATTCTGCTATTATTTATATTACCTGGATAGAAGTGGGTATTTTTCTTCCTCCAGTCACAGCTGTGGAGAACTTTTACTAAATGAGAGAGGCTAGAGAGTCAAAATCAAGAAGGAAAAAAAACCTAAGGCTGAATAAAGTCATAAATGGATGAATTAAGAAATTGGCCGTGGAAAGCAGGTGTTGTTCTGCTGTATGTTTTGGTTAGATTGCACGGGACAAAGGGCTAACACATACAGTTCCCTAACCACCCCAAGCGAGGTACGAATAAATTTATGACTAAATCTTTTTTTTTTCCCCTAAACACATCTGCATCTCTGTTCCAAAGCTTCTCTGCTCCCAGTTTTGCTCACTCCTTTGTAATTATTCCAGTAGAACTGATAACCCAACCCAGAAATGTATCTGGCGTGACAGTTTGCTTGTTTGAAGGATTTTTGCTGTTTCCTGGGGGAAAAGTGCACAGGAGATCTGACCAACCAGAATCATTCAGATACGAGCAGGCATTTTCTGTGCATGAGCTGGACAGCAACTGTTTCAAGACCTGGTGAGTACGTTGATCGAGCACTGAGGCAGTAATTCAACCACCTTTTGCTAATGTTGTCTGTTTCTCTACATAACATCCTTTTTGCTTCTAATATGTACACGGTAAAGGAAATAAGGACTTTTATTGGTTCACCACTCCAGGAATATCCAGTTTTGTGCCAACCCTCTAAGACTACATACTGTAAATAATTCATTACTCACACAAAAGGGCAAAAGTGCTCACAAATCTTATTAACTTGATGTTTCTTAAACCCTTTTTTAATCCTGTTTTATAGAAAGAAAATATTACAGCTATATTTGTATTTAGCCCTACATATGTGAAATATCTTTCAGACTAAACATACACAGAGTACTTCTACAATTTTAATTTCCCACAGGATTTGAGTTTCCTCTCTCCAATTTCTTATTAACAGATCAGTCACAGAGGTCCCAACTTAAAGACTATGAGAGTAAGCTATATTTAGATTCCCTGCCCTAAATCCATCAATTATAATACAAACTATTCTTTATTTTTTGTAGTCAAGATATTCTCACCAACTACAAAAGTTTTCTTTCAAAATAATTGTTTAAAGAAATCAAGACGTGAGCAAAGGATGACTAGAGAGCACTCTGAGGTCAACCCAAGACCCTTCTATCTCTGAAACACAGAGTGAAAATTTTGAGATAAGCTCATACAGGCTTTAGGAGGTCTGAAATGGGCCTGGAAATTACAGGAAAATGGGATCTCTTATGAAACTTTCAAGTTCCCCCTAAGTTTGGCCATGCAAATAACACAGTTATTCACACTTCTCTCATAATGGTTAATGTTTTTGTCTGGAGCCAAGAATTTCAAAGGATCAAGAAAATTAATAGGAGCTAGTAGGAAACAATTATTAAAATTATAGTTAACAGAACTCTTTCTTTAAAGTTTGAGTGTGTGCTGTGGGTTAATTTGTTTTTAGTGGAAATGTGATTCCAATCAGAAGTCAAATTAATCTTGTACCACATCTCAAAGATTAACAACTTCTGTTCCAAAGAAATCCTTTTCTGAGATACCAGAAGTGCTGTAGCAGCAGCAGAAACACAAGGGTTCTCAAGCTAATATATTGGAAAATTTTCAAATGACAACTGAGAGGGGCTGTTTGGAGACTGCCACCCTTCAGCTGCGTAATCTGCGGAAGTATAAACAACGAAAGAGACGGATGGATGGAGACAGACCTTTCCTTCCAGAGAAAACCTAGAGTCTTGCTTTCTGAGCGCTGGGAGAAGGTCGACAAAGAGCTAGCTGTTTACTTGGCTCTCGTAACCTTACCATCCAAACCATTTCATCTAACTCGCCCTCTGCTTCCTCAGCAGGATGTTCCATTACATCTGTCCTTGCTATCTGTCCCTGGACGGGCACCACCTTCCCATCTGGTGGTGCCCATTTCTCTAGACTGACTACAGAGAAAATCTATTCAGAGAGACATGACTCCTAATCTCTATATAGTAAAATTCACCAGACAGGATGCCACCCTCAGAAGCATCTTCTCCATCCTTTTCCTATTTAACTGCCCTAAAATGCTTAGGCAATTTTGTACTGATAGCTTTCCACGCAAATGATTATCATAGTGCTGTGCTGAAGAACAGGAGAAATAGCTGCATGAGCACGTGGAAAGGCAAATGTCCAAATAGCATTCCTTCTATTAAGATGTAATCAACCTTGAGAAATTGAGAGTATCGTACCTAACCAGATGTACCAAAGGATGTTTTAAATTAGAGTAATTAACCAGCACAAAAGATCACACTTTCAACTGGTCTGAAGTGGTGAACCTTTATTCACTTCAATGCCAGCTGGGTACGTGCAAGGAAATTTTTACTGAAGTTAAGGCAGTGTGATTTCCAGGCTACAAGAATGCTTTACAAACCTCTCTCTCATATCTGTGGGTTTGATGATTCAGTACTTTCAGCAACATTAGGAAGAAGGACTTAAGCTCTCTCTTTCCTGCAAACTCTATCTAGATTAAGTGAAAAAGCTTTGAGAGCAATCAGTGCCCAGTGACACAAACTGCAAACTTCCAAGCAGGAGTCATAGATCTATGCAACCCTTCTTGCAATATCCCCCCTTCTAAAGCAGGATGTAAGAAAGTCCTTTGTTCCTTCTGTATCATCCATCTTTGAAACACACTATCTAGTAACAGTGACTCTTTAGGACATAGCATATACTAAGAATAATACAACTAGAAAAGCCTAGTGTTACAAATGTTACAAATAACATCCATGGTTTAAAAAGTATTAAGCATGAGATTAGGGTTAATCTCTGGCAAGACACTTATATAAATGCAGATGATTTTAAAATTGTTTCTTCACAAGGCACGAAAAAGGAGTTCTAACCGATGAAGTACATGTGGGAAAACAAAGGAGAGTTTAAGTATTTATGAAAATCATATATCATATATGCACACCAGAAGGTGGGTAAGACATTACAGTTTAAAGAAAATGTTCATGTTAAGTGAGCTTGCTACTTTTAGTAAGGCCTAAGGAAGCACGTCCCATAATGACATGCTTCTTGAAAGCTTCTGTCTCCTTCAGATAGCATTCTTCAGTGCAGCTTCTAATTACGTTCAATATTTCTCATTAGAACTCTTCTTACCCTGGCTGAGTAATTGCTTTTTGATTATTGATTATTTCTTATGGTGTTTCTAACATTAGTTCAGAGAGGATGTAAAATTTCAAAATATCAAAGACCATTACATATTCCTATGAAAAATGGAGAATTTACTTGATACATTTTAATTACACCCTGTAGCTCTGCATATGGGCTGAAAATTGGAGATAGGGCTATTCAGTGAAGCGAAGGAAACACTATATAGTTAGCTTATAACCTTATACCTGGTTTTTTTTTTGAAACTGAAGCAGTTTTGTTGCTGAATTTTATCGAACCAGTGCGAAAAATAAGTTGTCCTGTAGCGATTTGTGTTCCAGAGGTGGGCTTCTTGCCTCTACAAATGTCAAACCTGGCATTTACTCAAGGGTGTTATTCTACTGATTTTAATGGACTTTTCCTAAAACTACCCAGCTAGAAGTGAAAGGAGAAAGGTGAACATCCTCGATTTTTCACTGTGGCATCCACTTTCTGCCAAGCTAATATGCTTTTGTACAATCTAAGTGTCTTGGGCTTTTTTTGTTTGTTGGTATGTTTGTTTTAAGATGCAGAAGAACAGGAGTGAGCCAGAAAAGAAATTAAAAGCAACAAATAATAAAAACAAAAATCTGCCTGTGGTGTTCTTGGTTTTTCCCACACTGTTAACTTTTGAAGCCCTCTGGGGAAGGTGAAACAAACAGCTGTCCCGGTTACAATACAATCAGAATCTCCTCCTACAAAGCCAATTGCAAGCACGGAGAGATTGGTAATCTATTAGAAATACCCTGGGCTGGCAGCACTGTGAATTTAAAGTGATAAAATTAAGGGTCCATTTGACAGCAGTTACAGACCTCTTCAGTAACTGACGTCCCTACAGTTGTGAATTTTTACATAAAACGCTATGGGCTATGAACAATCAAAGTAGGAAGCAAGAGCACCTTTTTTCCCTCTGTAATTCACATAATTCTCTCTGTGAAAACCGGTGGTAAGCTGCATCCTCAGTGAAGTTTGGCTGTATAGTCAAGGTATGATGCAATGAACAGTGTGACAAGAATACAAACTATGATCCAAATGTGAAGACCCTATTGCAATCATTGGCTGTCTTAACACAGACATACATAAATCTGTTTACTCTTTACACATCTGGTTTGCTCAGAAGTTGCTTTATGTGCCATACAACCACTTTCATGTGGATACAAACCTCATAAAGAAGTCAGGCTTCATGCAGCAGAATCTTATATTTAATAAAGTGCTATTTTTCATACATACCTACAGATGCTGGCATTTCTCCCCACTGTAAAACAGTCTCCTTTGTGAAATGCCCATATATATCAATGTAGATGCCTTCATCTTCATAGGTGAGTAAAAGCTCCATTCCGCTGGTATTCGGGAGGATGATAATGGCATGTGGGCGAATAGTCCCCTGGATCTAGAATCATATTTTGCTAAGATTTATATCAGAAAATGGACTGCAATTTCAGTGACTACATCAATCTAACTAGCTTGGCAGAGCAATAAAAACAACTAGCTCATGGCTCATGGAAAGTGAAAGAAATGCCTGTTTTCAGAAAGGCTGTATAGTATGCTAGCTAGCCTCCGAAACAGGCTTTCTCTCCTCCTCCCCCCTTTGAATACGACCATAGGTTTGCAAACAAATCAACATTCAATATTTCACTTTATATTTACCAGTATTAATTGGTCAAGAAGCCATGGAGCCACTGAGACACAATAATATTTACTTACTCACTCACAAAACACTTGCATTACATAAATAGAAGAAAGGTGAAATAAATTTGAATTCACAATTATTTCAGAAGATGGAGGAAGGACAAAAGCTTCCACATTCCAGGAAATCAGTGCTTTCACTTTCCATGATATTTCCCTATCCCCACTCACAAGCTAAAACCTGTAAATTTAACAATATTTACAGCAAGTTGAAAAGTTACCTGGACCTTTCAAATACAAGCCACTCTCTGTCCTTCCCTTCCCACGTCCTTAACTAAGAACAGTTCCACATTTAAATGCTGTTCAGCATACATTTTCTGCATGCCACAGGAACAGTGCATTTCACTCACACAAATTATTTTAACAGCTTTCAACGCACTAGAATCTCTCCCAGAAGCCAACACGTCCCAAATGAAAAAAAAAGTCTTAAGTATACAACCATGAAGGTGGGGTTTTATGAAAGCGTTTTCGAAAGAAAAAGAGGACAGCCTTAAAAAACAGTAACAAAGCATTTCCTTGTTTAAAACACTCCTCAAAACAGGATGCTAAATAGTAAATTAAACGACTATGATTAATATTTTTATAGGAAGCATATAACTGGAGTTTCTACATCATTTTCACAAGCCAGCAACACACAGATCTTTTTTTCTTCAAGCACATACATTTATGCACACCGTAAGGGCACAACAAACAGTAAAAGAAGCACTGAAGCTGTACTTGCCAAACTGAATACACTCAGGCCAACCACTTGACTCCGTGCCTCCGCAACAACTATCCGTAACACTAGAACGGGTATCCAGAGTCGCAGAGCAATTTTAATGCGTTGCCTTGGTACTCGCATGAGCGATCGAAGCAGGTAAGAGATGAAGAAAGAGGTGGGGAACCAGGAAAAGAGGCTACCAGAAAGCAAGAGTATCTGAAGTCAGCCTGTTAAAGTCTGGTCTGTTGCCACCACAAAGCTCCTTGGGAGAATCATCCAATTCTAGCAGATGCTCTTTAAAATAATAAAATACCGAAAAAGATAGAGCCACTGTAGCAGCAGATTTATTTCAGGTCTAAGACTCTAAAGGGAAAATATATTTTTAGTACATGCTAACTTTTGGCTGAAGAGCACACACAAATGGAGTCTGTCTTAAAGGTGCCCCACGTATTCAGGACAGTCACCTGGGAAATCTCTCTCATCAGGTACATAATTATATTTGCAGCCTGTTGAAAAACTAAAGCCTCTAAGAAGGTTCACTTTTTTCTTTGCCCTTCTTATCTTGGGCAATTATGCTAATGATCTTTTTGACGAGTCATTATTCACCTTGCTTAGCAACCAGCTTCCAGGGATGGTATGCAGGGCCATGCTTAGATTTATAAACTGACGTGAATTTATCGTAGTTGCATGGTTAACAAAGCTACTAATTGTCAGATTAAAATAAACCCTCTAACAAAACAAATATTAAGTCCCTTAAAAAAACCCAACACAGAAATAAACAGTACGAGCTTTTAGCAGGTGATTCAACAGTTTGTTCCAAACAGGTAGAAAAGTTATTTTTTTAATTAAGAGAAGTTTATAAACTTAACAGCCATCCTCAAACATTGTGTCCATCAGAAACACAGGTCTGACACAATTTGAAGGCTGTCACTTGTCAGGGCAGCAGAGTGATCAAGTGGCTTGCACGGGAGGCGTGGGTTTTCATTTGGTTTGAAAACGTGGGGCTGAGAGTGGAGAAAAAGAAGTTAAAAAATAAAAGGGTTCAAGGCACAGGCTGCAACATGCAGATCTGGGATGAGATTTCTTCAAACCTCCTGAGCGTAACTCTGGGACACATTGCCTTGGGATACAAGGAGGCCGTGGCACCCGGATGAGCTAACCCTCCACCCCTATGGACCTCTGTTGACTTCAGGGAGGTTTTCAAGTTTCCTTGCCAGGAGCCTCCCATCAGACCGGAGCCATGGGAACCTGCTAGTTTTCTGGACCTAAGCCCCCAGGTTTCTCTGGCTTTTGGGACTCACAGCTTTGAAAAGAACTATCTAGAGCAGCCAAAAATAAGCAAACAAACAAACAAAAAGATTAAAACCATAGCACAGACTTCATGTCGGACAGCCCCATGCCAGGCATTCACTTCTGCAGGGGAATTCCTTTGCTGTTATCTGAGTTTAAGCAGGAATTTAGTGATCACCATCACCTTAATGAACAGATGCACAATGCAATACGTACACATCAACCTGAAATCAGCATCTTCATGCCAACTTCTTGACAATCTAATGAGAAAATCCTGAGGAAAATGTAAAAATTCTTTTGAATTTAAGGACTGATTTCACGGGCAACTGAATGGTAAGAAGATCAGCAAATTTATTTAGTCGGGAAGTTGGGTTTCTGCAAAGTCATCACATTTTGCACACAGAGCCTGGATCTGTAATCATGTGAAACAAATGCAACTTTGTTCCATGGTGAAGAAACTGTGATTATTCATGGGTGCCCATGTATAAACTGGCTCCTCTAGCTGCAGGTACTCATTGGTGCAAGGGTCACATGCTTGCAGTGGATCAAGATTAAAATATGTTGCGACAGTCTTTGTAATCCAGGCCAAATTTCAGCTCAATTCAGTGATAATTTAATCAGCTTGTTAGCAAGAGTGAAAAGCACAGTGGCAGATGGTAAAAGTCACCTAAATTCATGTAGATATTATTGTGTCTTTGATTGCTTAAGAAGTCCTAAATTTCCAGGATAAATCAATTAAAAATAGTACTGTCCATACAACAGGCTTTCTGACATTAAACCATTAAAACTGATATTCTAAATGTGATAAAAGCTTTTTAACAGAACTTCAGTGTTATAAAAGCATGTGAAAAGTGGTTTTCTATTAGCTGGCATACAATAATTACTCTCTTACCCTGTCTTTTGAAATACAGCCCAACTCTTAACCTGCTCATCATCACCATACGGCCCAAAGAACAGAGGCATTTACGTAATTTTTTGGAGTATCTTACGTGTGTTGGAAGGTACAGGTCATACACAGATCCAGAGTCCACATCAATAGCATGAAAGCCTACTAGTGAGCCATATATGACTTTTAATCTTTGCCCATTTTCAACGGTCAGGTCAACTGACAGTGGTTTGTGATGAAGTGAGGTAAAGGACTGGAAAAAGAAAAATACACTATGTAACACAATAAAGCTGTTGGTTTACAGATCTACATATATGATCTTAAGAATTTTCAAAACTCAAAAGTTAGACAGCTATTTTTGTTAAATAGTACATTACATTTAAGGAGCTAAGTATCCATCATCCACTGAGCTGCAAGGACAGCTGGGTATTTCACCTGTGTTTTGAAAAAAATCCAGATTCTAGAAACGGACGAGGCAAAAATTAGGCTGAGTACCATTCATGTTCAATTTCCTCCTCTTTTGAGGGAATCAGCATCAGCTTTGTGAACTCAAATGTACATTTTGGCACAGCACTGAAACAAGTTATTCACATCTAACAGAATCGTGAGTGACAGTTTTATGCCTGCCATCTCCAATATATGTCAAATGAGCTACATTTTCTTTAAAAGAATACTCATTTTATCTTTAACTAGAATTAAATGTTATACAAAGCAACAAAAAACAAAAGCAAAGAGCAGATGAGAGACAGTGAGAGACAGTGATACATCTGAACCGAAGTGAAGTTTCACTCACCTTAAAAGCCATGAATTTGTGATAAGGCTTTGGAGCCCAAGCATAAACCTCCACTGAGTTTTTCAAAGCAATTACAAGGAATTTGATTCTCTCATATTTTACTGTAATACAAGAAGAACAATTCCTTAGGTACCAGATAGACACTTAAATCAAAGCCTATCTCATCACATGAAATAATTTCAATGGACTACTTGTAGAGGTAAATATTATCCAGCAAGGGAGACTAATGGATTCTGGACATCAATGTTTAATATCACCAGTGACAATACCTTGACTGAAAACCTATAGTTCATTTATTCTCAGTAAAGCCAGATGACTGTTAACAATATTTATATATTGCTTTTCATATATCTATGAAAAAAAAAAAACCCATATCTTACTAGTCAGAAAAAAAGGAATTGACCCTGCAGCTAAGCCAACCTGCTTTTATTTTTTAAGTGTGAACACACACCAACATCGCTGGTTGTGAATCAGCCACTTTTGGAGGAATGGTGGTTGTTGGCTGAATAATTCTGTTACACTCTGCAGGAGGAATTTTGATTTCACTGTTCATGTGTGGGGTTAAATCCCCATGTGCTAATGTGGGTGAAGGACTCCCATGTTTCTGAGATGAGTAAGCATTTAAGAGATAAGCAATTTCTCTAAGTTGGTTAGGGTCACGTTGGGCCCATTTTTTAGAATCATGCATTGAAAATTAAAGCTTCTTTGTACATTGTGTTTTCACTCTGCCAGAGACAAGCACTTGCTTTGGAAACAGAACGCTAGGGTATCGCATCCCAACGCATTTGCCCTTCATTTTATATTCAGCGCCTGCTTGGCAGGGATTTTTAAATGATGCAGGTGTTACACTACTGAAGTAAAGTTTGTTTTCTGTGGGAGGAGGGCTTGATCAGCCCTTGCTGCTTACAAAAGGAGCAGTTCACACTGGCCAAACGTACAGCAGAGGCATGAAGAGTGGATAAGGATGGAAACTGGTCAGGAAAATCTCACATAGGCGGGGG
>NW_009197514.1:0-2055 GCF_000690835.1 Fulmarus glacialis | reverse complement strand
AGACAGGCACATGGCACTGCCGGGCTCGAGGGGCTGCGAGCAAGCCCACCGAGCTGGGGAGAGCTGAGGGTCACGCAGCCGAGCGCACGCTGGAGCCCGGTCAGCAACCTCCCCGCTGCAGCCTTGGCTGGCTCCTCCGAAGGCACCGGGCGCCCCTGCAATCAGGTGTTGCAGGACAATAAGCCCCGCTCGAGAATTTGATGTCCCTTGAAAAGTCCCTTGAAAAGTCCCTAGGTGTCACAAACTCACATTTTTCGACCTGCAAACAGTAAGGCTCTCTGTTACAAAAGATGCTCATGTCACCTAGAGCAAACCAGGAACAACGGGAAATATTTTTAGCGTGGCTCCGAAGAAGAGTTATTGTGGGAGGCTGATGCAAGGACAGACCCTGAGCGCTGCAGGTCGCCGCAGCTCTGCTGCAGCCCCGGGACAAGCTCATCCACCCTTAGAGCCGGACGACATCGGTGTGGCAGTGGTTTTAGACAAGTCACAACGGAAGCCCTCAGAAAGAGACATGATCTCATAAAGGCTTCCATTGTCACAAGGGCTTTTCTTCCTCCTTGCTCCCAGTCTTTTCTGTTGGATAGTTTATGGCCAAGCCCTGCATTTAAAGAGGTGTCTTAGAGATCTAACATCTGGCCACGGACGATGGCATTCTTGATGGTGATATGTCAGGGTAACACCTCCACATCCTTTGGGCAGTGTTAATATTTGGACAGCGTTAAAATATAACCAGCGTTTCTTAGTTTAGGTTAATGTCTGGCTGCGCACCAGTCCTTGCCAACCTGCGAGACACCGCCTGGATTTCCTCCCACGCCTAACGCAGCACAGGGCTTAGGGCTTGACATTGGCACTCGGTGTTTAAACAAAATACACGTGAATATCTGTGGAAGTAATGCCTGAGTAATAGCTGCAGGAACAGACACGATTAAGGGCTGTGGAGAAAAACAATTAAGCTGATCAGCCAAAATATTAGGAAAGCAACTCTGCAAATACCGTTTTTTTCTCTCTCAAAAATAAAGAAGGAGCCTGAGGTTGCCGGGATCTGTGCTCTGAATATTCATGGGGTATTACTGGTCCTCAGGCAGCGCTCGTTTGCACTGAGGATAAGGCAGGCCACCAACTGTTAACCTTTGCAATTTAGTCTTTCATTTCCCGCATTAGTACGCTATGGAAAAAGCTGAAAGTGGCGGTCACGGTGTATTAGTCCTGATAACGGCTGCGTGAAATCAGGCTGAACTCCCGTGTTTGCCTGAAGCGAGGAAGCCTGGGCCCGAGTCTGGGGGGAGAAGAGGAGGATTTTCTCATAGTCTGGGAGCATGGGCAGCCCCTCCGGGGCGGGAGGAAGCACGGACCCAGGCTGGGGGACTGTCGGACAGACAGACGGACAGTGTTCCCATGGGACGAACGCTGTGACCTTTCCTCCTGAGAGAGCTGGAGGCGAACACGACGGACCCGCTTGCTGACCAGCCTTGAGGGCATCAGGTCCTCTTGTGTCATGTTTGTTCTGACTCTATCATCTAGTCAAGATTAAACTCAGTCATTTAAAAATTAGATGCAGAGAGCTGCTGACTCCGCAGGCACACAGGGGGATGTGCACGCTTTTGCCTTTACACTATGTCACAGGCAGGCCAATAAACTTTGGTACAAAACTTGGAGCCATTTTGGTTCAGGTAGACTACTTGGGAAGTGTTATTTTTCTTGCCAGGCTCTTGCCTTCCCGCACTTCCAGGCTCTCCTGCCTGACTCTCGCCTTTACTGGGCAGTTCTCCCTTTCTCCATCATTTGCAGGTGGTTCTTTGGGTCCGACGACCGATGTGGGTTGCTACGCGATGGATGTCGGCACTATATAGGATGCTGAAAGCAAGCCATTCCTCCCCAGAGCAAACCGTCAAGCTGCAATGTGGTTGTTGCTTCAAAGATGGAAAACTGACTCACCAAACAACACAGATCTTCCAGACCTACCCATGCTGTGTAAAGTGGGAATACGGGGAGGTATTCAGAAAACATGCATCTTCTGGGGGATCTCCCCGCCCCTCGCTGGCAGGCCTGGCT
>NW_009197513.1:1065-1277 GCF_000690835.1 Fulmarus glacialis | reverse complement strand
GGTGCCCACGGGCAAGGGATGCGAGGGATATCCACGGACGAGGGATGCTCAGGGTGCCCATGGGCGAGGGATGCTCAGGATATCCACGGACGAGGGATGCTCGGGATATCCATGGGTGAGGGATGCTCGGGGTGCCCACGGGCGAGGGATGCTCGGGATATCCACGGGCGAGGGATGCTCGGGGTGTCCATGGGCGCGGGATGCTCGGGCTA
>NW_009197513.1:0-234 GCF_000690835.1 Fulmarus glacialis | reverse complement strand
CGCCCAGCGCTGCACCCCCAAATCAGTGTCCCCCCCTGGGACAGCCTTTGCCTGACCTGTGTCACCCTAGAAATACCGGGAGGGGACCCCGTGAGCTGGGGGGACAAGCCGGGACGCAGCATCGTGCCCCGTATTGCCCCTTTGCAGCCTTCTAAAAACCCCAAACCCTGATGGGAAAAAAAAGAACCCCACCGGGAATTTTGGGGGTTCTCCTTGGTGGGATGCGGGGATGCA
>NW_009197512.1:0-654 GCF_000690835.1 Fulmarus glacialis | reverse complement strand
TTAACTTTCGTAGTAGCAAGAAGGGAGTTTTTTTCCCCTGTGTTCCAGGGCTGCTGAGAGGTTTTGAAATTGTGAATTTAATACAAAGCAAAAAAATAGCATGAGGAAACAACCATGAGATTGCAAAATCAGGAAGGATCTAAGAAAAGCCGTGGTTAGGCCGGCCATTTTTGGTAAAGCATTTTGGTAAGGCAGTCCAGTAAAAAGAGTTAAGTTTACCTGTTTCCGTGGGCTGGGGTTATGTTGTAAGTTAATAAACATGAAAGGAAATTTGCAGTTTGATTTTGTTACTGTACTTATTAACAGTGTTATGTGGGAAGAGTCCTTTGGACCATCCCTGGAGTTTCAAGGCTCCGCTGCAGCCTCAGGTGTTCATGGGTTTTGGTGCAGGAAAGGAGAAGGTCGGTGGCAGCTCCTCGTCCTTCCCTGATTCGTTTTCTTTTTTTAATTAGGATTAACACGGAACAATACATCCTCTGTCCCTTAAGGCTCTCTTCAGAGGAGCGCAAAGGCGCATCGCCGAGGCCCACGGCCGGCATGGCGGGGAGAAAGCGGCGGGCAGAGCCTGCGGGAGCACGGGCCGGGCTGCACCGGGGCCCCGGAGAGGGGGAAATCCGTCACGTCCCTGCCCGGGGCTTCGTGCTGAGCGGGGGG
>NW_009197511.1:1070-1366 GCF_000690835.1 Fulmarus glacialis | reverse complement strand
GGCTGGAAGGCTCCGGGATGGGGATGAAGCAGGAGGGACCCCCGGGAAGGATTTCTGCTGGGCTTGCCACGGAGACCTCCGTGCAGGGCTGAGCGGACCCTGGTGAGGGTGAGGCTCAAGGCAGTTTTCTCTCCAGCATCTCCATCCTCCATGTCCCAGGAACGTGCTGAGCGGCCTTGGGACCTGCCATCCAGGACCCGGCTGTACACCTCCATTCATCTCAGGGGAATGTGTCCCCAGGGACCTCAGGGCACTGCCTAGTCCTGGGCAGAGCCAGACGGAGAGCCCACCGGGAC
>NW_009197511.1:0-623 GCF_000690835.1 Fulmarus glacialis | reverse complement strand
GCCCCGAGCCCCTGGGCCCCTCCTGGGTTAGAGCCTGGCTCTGAGCACCAACCCTGGGAAGGACGATGGTGGTGGAGAAGGGCTGCTCCCCATGCCAGCGCAGCTCCCACGAGGCTGCAGGATAACCAGGCCTCAGCCAGGACCTTTTCTGCACCCACAGCTCATGGTACACATCACGTGGGACCCTAGCACCCATGGCTCAAGTATGGGAACTGCCCTGGAGCCAGCTGTGGGGCATCCTCACGCCCTGCTCTGGACACCATCTCCCAGCAGCCACCAGAACAGATTGGTGGCCAAGATCTACCACAGAGGTGGAGAAACACGCTGGAAAGCCACTGGTGGTGTGACTCCAGTTGGTAGGAGAAGGCGAAAGGGAGAAGATGCCCAGCGAGGTGGGCAGGGACCCCTTGCTGCCCTGGCCTCACTCCCTGCCCACCCAGCGACTGGCGAGACTGTCCCCTGGGGCTCCTTCTGGGCCCAGGATGCACCCCTGGCCCTCAGGGTACCCCTCGCCCCCAGGGCACCCTGTGGGACCACACTGCACCCCATCCTCCCCTCTGGTACCTGTGCTTACCTGGGGCTGACCCCAGCCCATGGCCCCAGCATGTGCCCCATGCCACCTC
>NW_009197510.1:67507-95986 GCF_000690835.1 Fulmarus glacialis | reverse complement strand
GGGGAAGGGCTGGGCGGCCCCTACGCGCTCGGGAGCTCGCCGTTTCCCTCCGAGTTTTCAAAGTCTGGCTTTTTTCCCCTTTGGTATCTGTTTATGCCCGGAACTCATGATCCTGGTATAGGTCTAGATAATACTGCAGCTTTAATTAATAATAAAAGGCTTAAAGAACGTTATTTTCAACTTTCTCTTCCATTGGTCTGAAAATCCATTACACGTGCTGGCCTCACCCCAGCGCTTGCTTACTTCTCGTGCTCTTTCACCCTGACTTACTTTGGAGCCGGTTTTTTGTTTAACTTCTTTTGTTTCCTCACAAACTTCCACTGTTTTTCCAGTGTTTTGTTTTTCCTTTGGGTTTGTTGTGTTTTTTTTTTTTCTCCCAAGCTAACTTTTCCCCATAGCACCCATTTTAACTCGCAGTTTTCCGTTTTTCGTAACAGTTAGACTTTCAAATTGCTAGAGTGGCTATTCTGTCATCTGGAATAGGAATACATTGATTATGATCTTGTTACAGCATCTCTTACAAGACTTGTGTGTGAGATTTCTGTAGGCACTGTAAAGTTGCCATATAGTAAATGCCAGTGTTTGCCTAAAGTGCTCACTTTTGAAAAGAAAAAAACTTTTATAAAGCTGTTGCACTTTAAATAATCTCAGAAGCTGTTCTTACTAATGCCGTTTTGGCAGGCTAGGTATATGTGGAAAAAAATATGCTGGTTCAAGCCTCTTTTGATACTTTGAAGTACTAAACATCTCATTTTTACAAGAGTTGACATCAAAGGTGCTTAATCCTGCAAAGACTTCTGCCCATGTTTAACTTTATTCGATGACCGGTCCCATCGGCTTCAATGCAATTACATCTAACGCGTAGCCTCTCAGGGAACTTCAGCGCCTGTCTAGGTCTGCTGCTGTACTATTAAAGTCATGAAGAGTTTTGTTGTCAACCTCGCTTGTTTAAAATACAGTGTGTGTGTATGTGTGTGTGTGTGTGTGTGTGTATATAAAGTCACAGACATGCTTAGTTCTTTCCAGAATCAAGGCTGAAAATCTTACTTCTGGGCATACAGTAAAAAGCCCTGTAGTACAAAACTAACTGACTTTTAAGAAAATGCCTTCCTTCTTACCTTTAAACCCATTATGCACTTTAAGGCTGTAAAGCCTTAATTGTCAAATAAAATGTTTGCTCCAGGAACTGTAATTTTTGTGTTTATATAAAATAGCAAGCATGCACTTTATCATATTTTAATATAAAGAAATGAATTTCTTTATGTCAGCATTATTCTAGTAATCATGACTTCATATAAGTTGTTTTAAGCTTTGTTCATTTTTTGCCTTTACCTTTCATTCTCCATTATCCTAACAGTCATCCCAAGGAAGCATAGACAATATTTTCCTTAAACTATGCTGTTGTGTGTCGTGTGTGTTTTGAAGAGGAAAGAACTTTTCTTTTAGTACAGAAATACACCTGTCTGTTAGTTTAAAAGTACTCAAGTGAAAGCCAAGAAGCTCAGGTGCGTTTTATGTAGCTGCAAAAAGTGTCTTATGACAAAATTCTATAAAACTACTATTTCTCTGTTTCATTGTAGTACAGTTTTCCACTGGTGTTCCTTGTACTGGTATGTTGCTACAGATGCAAAATGACTGCATGTAGGAGAGCTGAACACCACCTCTCCCCGACTCTACCGAAAACCTCCTTGCGCAGTGCCTTATTAAACTGTACAGTAATACAAAGCTTTCAGATTAAGAGTTCAGCTTTGTTTTGATTTCTGTCATGTGAAAAACTCTAGAAGCTCACAGACTGTCAAGAAAATGCTGTACTTGGTTACAGTGCTATAAATCCATTACCTAACTGGAGTTGGTCCAAGAGTGAAATCTGCTCTGCTGCAGAACACCAGAGGTTTGCTGCTGATGTCAGTAGCGCCAGGGTTTCTTTTTTTTGTGAAACTAAGAGCATTCGCTATCCCTGATAGGTCACTGTACTGATGAAGTGTCTTTTAATGTTTGTCCTCAGACATGTGAACATTTGGGTTACTGAATGACAAACTTCTCACAGAAATACTCAGTGTTACTGTACTGATTTCACATTTTCACTTAAAAGAAATAAAATTCCCAATATGTAATATTCTAGTGGTATTAGTACAGCTTTACTTTTCTCTCAGGCAGTTCAGCAGCAGCAAACATCCAAGCAAACAAAACTCCATGATCCCAAAAGATCTACAATCCTTGGTAGATCAGTGGAAAAAGCAAGTAAATAAGTAGGAGGAGATTATGACTTTCCTGACAAAATTCCATAGGAAGTAATTGCTTTTTATCTCGTTCCAAAGGAGGAAATTGTACCGAGAAGTAAAAAAGCAGAAATTCTGCAAACAAACAAAAACATTCTCTACTCAAACTACCATCCATCCTATTTCCACTGTTCTCCCTATATGCATTAACACTGAGTTTTGTGTGTCTTTGCATGTGATGTGTGCTAGTATTTTCCTATTAAACTCACAAACCTCTCTATTCATGTGTACGTGACAAAAAAAGCTAAGGAAATAAGGATTACTGCTTGTTTCAGTCTAAGTTGAGATAAATACTAAAAAATTTATTGTAAAATTGAACACATATCTCCTAATAGAAAACTTTCATTTTAATTTAGGTTTTGGGGCTTTTCTAAGTAAATACAGGGAAAGAATTGTGTCCCTGTGATAGGCTTGCAAGGACCAATCGGCCCATGCCAGTCCCCTCCCCAGGGAACAATGCTATGCTAAATTTATTTAAATAACTGCAAATTTTAGAAACTAAATATGGAAGCATATACAAAGGATCAGCTGCTCAAGATTAGCTCCCAGAAGAGAGTTACAGAAAAATTGTCTGTTTGATGAAAAGCAGTGACGGTATCTCTTCTGTGTCTCATTTATTAATTTTCTGAAAATGTACCTACCAAAACTTCAAAAATGCCCCCCTTAATCAGATTACGTTAGTTGGGAGATGGGCTATTATGTGGTTTTTCTTTGTAAAAACCATTTTTATTTTATACCCCCGTGAAGACAGAAACAAAGATTATGATATGAGAGATTAAAAAAATCCTCAACAAAACCTGCATCTGCTGTATTCTATTTCTGCCAGATTAATTAAAAGAATAGTCTTGGTTTTTAAAGAGGGAGAAAATCTGCATTTTGAGAATCAGTCAGCATAACATATTCTCTGACACTTTGGGAATGATGAATAATACGAAACTAAGCAAGCTTTGGACACTTGCAGCTGAAAACATGTGCTGATATAATGGAAGAGCCAAAAGAGAAAAAAAAAATGAAAAAAATACTGGCTTTAAATGCTGGAAAACAGGTCGCTGCTTCTCATCCACAGCATAACAGACCTCACAATACACCAATTTTGAAGCAGTGCCTTTTCAATAGCAACACAACTTTCATTTTCACTGCAGGATGCCACAGGCAAACCGGAGTTTGAAATATGTATGCCAGTCACATGCAAACACACTACAATGTGCTGGAAAGCTGCCGCTTGTTTATGATTTCCCATCTTGTACATGGCACGGTCTCAACCATTCAAAGCAGAGCTAATATTTTTTCCATATGTATCAAAATAACTCTGGCCTTTCTATTTATTTGTACATGTAAGCCCTCTCTCCAACCCCTCCTTTCCATCGAGGTCTGTGCTGTGAAGGTTTGTAGGTGCGAAGGCAACCGTGCAACAGTTTTAGCCTCCCCTACTAGCACTTACTCAAACGCTACTTCTCCCACCATGTACCACAAATCATTCTGTTTAGGGAATAAAGAAATGGCAAGAGCAAAGGGGGAAAGGATTTGAAGGCGGCTGTGCTGTTGTGATACACACGCTGAGCAATACGGTACACATAGGCACATACACGTGCGCACATACTCCAGCCAGACTCAGCACGGACAGCGTCACTTTTAGGGTAAGGCTTCGGTTCCTTCGTTTTTACTCCGGTGCAGCTTACATCACGTCTTCAAATCCTTACCGTTCTGATGTCAACTTTACTTCGCACATACATCTCAAATAAGAATACGGTCATATTCTACAATGGAGGAATACTCGGCTACTGGCTGCTCTTTGCCGCGGCAGTGATTTAAAATAGATGCCTGCCTCTCAACAAACCTTCACATTTTCCTAGTAAAATACGAGACCTGTTTAAAAAGGACCTAAAATTCACTGTCCATCACACTGATATTTTAACACCTACATGCTGTAGATAGAGACTTCAGTCCATTAATCTTTCTAGGACGATGCTCTCCTGACAAAGCAGTTTCACTGGGAAAAACCGCAATTTTTTTCAGAGCAGTATCAGTTCTTTTCCTTAGTGTCCCCATGGCTAAGAGAAAACATTTGGCATAACCCTGGGAGTTTATTTAGCTTGCAGAAGACTGGCAATCCACTTTCAAACCAAAATGATGGCTTGTCAATTAATAATTTAACATTCGGCACTAATCTAAGGCCAGGCATGCAAAACAGCTGAACAGACTTCTCCAGCAATGAGGGCCATGACCTCTGTTCATTTACTCAATTGTCACAATAAAATTATCTTGAACAACGGAATATTTAATATTCAAAGAGTGACAACACACAAATGCACTGTGGACAGGCCACCAGCTATGGCACTTTAGTATAGTGTCTTAGGATCTTGGTACAATCCTATGAATTTCCACGTATTTCTCATGTATTTCCAAGTTGCTACTTATATACACGGCTGATCCTGCCTGATCTGCGCCTTAAGCCATGAACCAACCACCTGCATAACTTTACACACTGAAACAGAAATGAGCAGGGCTTTGGCTGAGCATACGTATGTACAGATACAGGGGCACCCACAGGAGTTTGGCAGATGTTTACGGAGGCAAAGGGCTCCGTAGTCTGTATTTTATCCCTGGACTCCCATAAAAAACGCTTCCCTTTGCATACAACCCTTGGCACCAGGTTGCCTGTGCCCGAAGAGGAGACATCAAAACGTGTTTTCATACAACCAAGGATGAAGACTCTCACATGGAAAAGTTTTATGCGTTGTTCCTGAAACACTGTATTTCGATGTCACGGTGTTCAAGACTTGCAACCGAGGAGGAGGAGGAGGAGGAGGAGGAGCGTTTTTAAGGAAGGCTGGGGTAGTTCCTCCTGCCAATCTCTCGGTAAATGACCTGTCAGTTTGATGCAAGCGCTCTCCCTCCGACGCCCAGGCTGGGGCGGGGGGAAGGGATGGCGAGAAAGGAGGGGAGGGAGGAGAAATTGCTCGACAGAAGTATTTTTAATGACCCCCAGGGAGGGGTCACGGCGGCGCAGGATGATGTGGATGCCCGGGGGCAGGAAGCCTTCCTCCTCCTCCTCCTCCTCCTCCTCCTCGAGGCCGGCGCTGCGCGGAGCTGAGCGGACACCTCCTCGGCCGCTCCTTGCAGGAAAAGCTGGGTCCCCCTCGCCCTCTCCTAAAGGAAGCCCCCAAAAGCACAATTAATAAACGAGGAGGTAGTGACTGCCCGACTAGGTGGAACTCGCGTGTTAGTTTTTGTCAGGAGGATTAAAAAAAAAAATCTGAAGAAAATCCGGGACTCGATCGAAACAGCCTTTCCAGGAGCGGACTTCCAGCCAAAGGAGGCCGAGTGTCAAACACGGGCAGGGAGGTTTACGTGTGCTGAAGTACAATCTCAGCATTATTATTTTTTTAAAGGCTTCTTTTGTCTGTTGCTTTCTTTTTTCTTTTTTTCTTCCTTTCTTTTTTTTTTTTTTGACAACTTCCTGCCTGCCTGTCATTAGAAGTAAGAATGTATTCCTTTCTCTCTAATCAGATCTCAGTTAATTAGCCATCGCTGCAGCAGGCTCAAGGATTTAAATTCAAAGTGAAACTCATTCTAATCAAAACTGCAGCAAACTGGGGGTTTTGTTTGACTTTAACCTGAAAGTCAGTTATTGTACCACTGATGTACATACCACATTGCCAGCTGAGTGCTTTCAGCATCCCTCTATCAGTGTGAAATATTTAATCGGCGCAAGGATCCAAACAGCACAGCAGAGGGGAATCTAGCGTGTGCATTAATTTACTTTCAGTTGAAAAGCAGTAAAGCAGGTCAGAAACACATAACCTTCTCCCTTCCCCCGCTCCTCTTCCCTCCCCCAAACAAACACACAGCTCATCAGAAGAGTTTTGGTGGCGGGGGAGGGAATGAAAGCCACCCTGTATGAATCCAGATTGCAGAGTCAGACAATAAATTAGTCGTTCCTGCCAAAGAACGACAAACACTGCCTGGAACAGAAGAGGGGAACAACCCCTCCCTCTAAACATACCCCCCCAAAACCCCCTTTCAAATTAATTACAGTGGGTAATTGTTTGTTTTTTAATCTTTGACTCTTTTTAAGCTAGAAAGATGGCTGAATGATTACCCCTTCTGTGTATGACATTAATTAGAAAGAAAGCAAATGCCAGGAAATAATGAAACAGTCTTTCTATTAAGGTGCAATGGCTTTGGATTTTCTGACCAGCCACGTTCTCCAGGAAAGGCTTCCATTACTATTATTGGTATTAAAAATCTGTTTTAGAAGCATTCCCAAGCTCTTCTACGCATCAGCAGTTTTATATATTGCAGAAGCATACTGCAGCTTACAAAAGCTAAACTTTTTCCGCTACCAAATCTACCCTTGTATTTCTCACTTATTCTCTGAAGACAATCAACTTCCTTATCTCCTTGATATCGTAACGAGAATATCGACATGCAATTTTCTTTCACAAGGGATCATTTACAATGTGAACGTTGCGTGAACAAACTTGTACAATCCTGCAAGCAAAACCATCGTGCAGAAATGCGACGACAGGCAACGATTAAAGTTGCACCAAAAAACCCCACCCCTGCTCATCAGTCTGATGTGGCCAAAACTCTCAGCGTGGCTGCTTTCCAGGACAGGGCAGCAATGAAGAATTAGCAGATTTATGTAAAGAGAGAATTCTCCGAACTGGTAAATACCCCAATAATGGTAACAGTGGGCTTAGAAAAGCACATATTCACTCAAGTGCAATTAGCCTTTAATTTCTGAAACCATTAAACAGCTTGCTGACTGAAAAAACCAACACGTTTTCAACTGTATTGCTAACTGGCAATCCATTCGTCAAAGCTTGGAATTATCTGCTTAGTGACTTGTAAACAGCACTTTTTAACTAACAAGAAGTAGGGGGGAAAGAGGACGATATTTAATGAGAAAAGTCAGATTCATATTATGGAACATTCTGGAAGTGCCTGTGCATCTTGAAGGAGAGGAGGAGGGGGAGCTAGGGTTTTTTTTTTTTTAATAACCTCACAAATAATCCCTCCTCCTTTCTCTCTCTCAAACCATGTCAATGATCAAGGAAATGAGAACAAGGCGCTTGATTCACAGCTGACTCTCTCTTCTTGTTACATCAGATCAAGAAGGAGCAGTCTAACAGGGGGGCCGATTTCTGCAGGGGAAACAAATATACAAGCTGGCATTTTGTCTCCTACTCCTATTAATTAGCCCGCTTTTCTGTCAGAAACAGAGCTTTTAAAACTTGCAACGGAGTTACACGTGTGTCCACTCGCACATACTCTGCCTATATGCATTCAGAAAATTAAATATTACTCATGTGGGATAAACCCCTCCCAATAAAGAGTGGTTGGTTTCTGATTTTATTTGATGGATGGATCTCTATTCTTTCCCTTAATCCCAAGAAAAACTGCACAGTAAACTGCTAATAGTAAGATGCAGCCCGCGCTAAAGCCCCTGTTAATGACAGCCTTTGGATGGGCTGCATTGTGCTCTGGGTCAGGTCTGTAGCGGCAAGAGCGCAGCTCAGTCTACACGTCTATGAAATGCTTCTTTTAAATCCGAACTTACAACAAAGGAAAACTTCGGCTTGATCTCACTTCGAATAAACCAGAAAGCATACAGGCATCCTCTTGGCAGGTCAGAGGAGGGTTTAAATGGCTCCCCACTGTGCAACATGGGTTCTCCCCTAGCCCCAAAGCTGGAGTCCTGCTTGCCATTAGCAACTCGTAATTTACATCCTTTTGCTGTTGCCAACTGAAGTTTCCCATGATTTGCCATGTCCCGTGCATTCAAGAGGACCGCATTCATCTGGCTTATTTAATGTTAAAAACCAAAAACAACTCTCCACAAACAAACACACAAAAAACCAAAACCGGAGCGTACACCATATAAACACTAATGTGCTTCTAATTTAAGTTTTGAAAAAACAAAGGCAGAGTGATTAAAGGCCAGGAGCATGCAGCTCAGCATATGGAGCCACAGTAAGTGCCCTAGAACAAGTTGAATGTTTCCATTGTGTGAAAGACTCATTCATTATAGCTACAAGATGCAGCGCAGACATTTGCATTTTTAGAGGGGCATCGTGTCATTTTTAGATAAATCATGGGATCCAGACCCTTTCTAAATGGCATCAAAGCTCACATTTCTTGATATCCTGCCTCCCTTTGTTTCAGTGCTCTGCCTCACTATTTTCTTTTCCTCTCATGAATGTCATTAAAGTTTGCATCCCAGTATGTCTCCAGACTGAGATGTGAACTCAAGGGCTTCTCATTTTCTCTTAAAAATGCACTGCTTCCTATGATCAAGCAAGGCAAAAAGAGATGCAACTGCATGCAATCAGAAAAATAAACAATAAATTAGAGTAATTTATTGTATCCAGTTTCAAAGCTGCTGCCTCCTGATTCACATTCCCTCCCCCTATTTTCCTCCCACCAGGCCCCTCACCCCAGACCTGATAATAATTTCTTTGATTTCTCCCTCCTTCATCCCAGCTTAAAATCAGATTTGGAAATGCACACCTTCCTTGGTGTGGCAGAAAGAACTGGCAATACAATAAACTAAGCCAAATCCTTTTTTTTTTCTCTTTTTCCCAGATAACACAGAATCCTCCTGAAATGAACAAATGTAACTGTGAACAGATACAGACTTCCCATGGGAGCAAACCATCAGTTCCTCGGTATACATATAAAGAAGAAAGAAGTTAAATGGTTGCATTTCCCCCAAGGGAAGGCAGAGCTTCAGTTGCGAAGTATTCCCATCAGAAATCCTGGATACGTTGCAAAGAAAAAAAATCCTTGCCTCCTCTCCCGACCTTGTATAGACATTTCCCCAGCAATTCTACATATGCACATTGCACCCCGACAGCACGAGCTTTTAGTATTACTGTGTTACTCTGCAGTGATTACTGTTTTCCAACGGCAGGCGTATTTGCATGGTAGTCATGAAACTGCTCGGAGCAACCTTTCAATTTTCCAACACTCCAAAGTATAGCTTTGGTGAAAGCAAACAAAGTGAAAGGGGAAATAAAGAGCACAAACTGCGTGCCTACATCTAGGCACCTCAGTCCAAATCCAGGCTCCTGTGTCCACACGGACAACTGCCAGCTGGCACAGGGGCAGCAGCGGCCAGAGGCAAAGTCACCCTGTGCTCATGCACCCTGAACCCAGGTGACCCGCCTCATTTTTGCAAGTGAATGTTGGCACATGAATGACCGAGCTCTAGATTTTGTCGCAAAACCTGAAGAGAGTGCTTAGTTCAGAGGACAGAAGAGGAAGGCAACATTATGACCAGGTTTTTTTGCAAAACCCATCAGCTATTAGCACGCCTTACTAATGAAAAACCCATATGGCTTGGCAGCACAGTGAGTAGTGTCCTTCCCCCCCAGCCTCTGGCTGGACCCGTGTCTACTTCTGGTTAAGCACATCAGAACTGAAATGTAATCGGAGGTGTCTTCTAAGATTTAGATAAATCCCTTTGCCTCAGTTTCCCAACTTGGTAACACATCTTCCTCGCAAAGGTATTGTGAAAATAAACTGGCTAGCGTCTATTAAATGCTGTTTGTTTGTTATTAAAGGCGAGTTAAGTCCTATGATCTCATCTTAACGCAACAGGATTATGGCTGTCAAATCAAAGGTAGTGCACTATCACACTGTTTATCTAATCTTGCCTGCTGATATTTTCTAATGTCCTCCAAAGGAACCCTTGTGGAGATGAAGACGAGACTTCACAGCTCCAAGTATTTTTCTGGGTTTGTGTGCGCAGGCCTGGCCACATATTGAACTAAGTGGAGGGCACAAAGTTAATTACATGTCTTTTCCTTTCCACAAGTTGCATAAAAAGCAATCGACAGATCCAGAAATGTAGCAAAGCCCAGAGCCAGAGCGGACAAACACGCAACTGATAACTACACCTCTAAAAAGAGGTGCTACAAGTCTGAAGAAGAAAGGCGTTCAAGGAAGCTGGAAGGACTGGGAGAGGAGACACACAGAGGGCCAAATTTCTCACAATAGCACTCTTGGAGCTCTGCTTGTCAATGGACAGAAAAGGGTTTAAGTGGCAAGGCTCTGAGAGATTTTCCTCCCGCACCGGAAGGTAAAACAATTTGTTAAAAATTATGGAATGAGAATGATGAACAATTGTGCAGGTGCTTTGCAGAAGTAAATTAGAAGGACGAGTTGACAATGGACTTCCATCTCAAGACTTCCTACTTTCTAACACACCTTGATATACAGAGGATGACAGTCTCAATGCCTTTCTCCGTCCTTCCCAGATCTCTGAGCATCCCCACATCATTCATAGAAACCCCTTTGACCCGATGAAACCCCTCCAGAGGTAGTAGCTCTGAGTACACCTGTGGAAGAAAGCTGCAGGAGCTAAAACTGAGGCCACAGAGACACACTCACATGACGTGTTAAGTCAAAGCTGGAAATTGAACCTTGACCTCGCAAACCCAAAACTTTAGTCACGAAGAGAGCACCCTCAATCCTCACTTCATTTTTTTTTCAGTTACACCACTTCATTTGCCATATGCCCTATCCAAAACATGCATTTGAAAAGTCAAACCGCCCTGTTTATCCAACCTTACGGTTGAATGTGCAGGCAGGGTGGCTGGCACAGCACTTGAGGCAGCAACCGCAGTGAGTGGTTTTTTCTGTCTTTCAAGAAGTGGGTGTTCAAAAAGGTAGATTATCAACCAATGGAGTATCAAAAACACAAGGTAATTTTCAAAACCTGGCTGAATCAATACCACCTGATCAAATATCACCCCTTATAGAGTAGGGGATACTGGAAATTAGAAACTCCAGGCCCTCTGTCATGTGCTCAGACCACTGTGCAATGCTCTACTTTTTTTATGGGGGACATAAAATGGCCTGGTTCCTCTAGGGATATGGGTGGTTTAGACAGATTAAAAAAAAATTAACCTCCCCTCCCTAATCCCCCCCAGTCTGACAAAGAACTCTGTGTGAGTACATACATGTGAAAAATCAATAGCAAACTTTTACAGTTTGAGAATCACAAGTAATACCACTTGACTAGATACAGATAATTGATCAGTCATAATAAGAGGGGGATACAGCATGTAATATTTTTCTTTTAACGAGACTTCAGAGAATGCATGAAAAACTATTTAGAATGACTGAGCTGTACAAATATATTAGCAGATGTTGAAAATATTGGGTACATTTAAGAAACAAGGGAATTATATGCTTTCACTCTAACTTAATGGAAATGCAAATGATAAGATAATGCTTAAAGGGAAAGAAAGGTATACAGCAGCAGTGTTGGGAAAGAATATTAAGAAGAGACAAAGGAGCTGCTAATGAAGGACTGTGTAGATCCTAGGATGAAACTAAGACACTACACAACCATTATTCCAGAGGCCAAAGAGAGAGTAACGAGCAATAAATAATGCAGATCATGCCAATGGCAGTAAATAAAATGGAACGTAGAAGAGAGAATGAGAAAGAACAGACTGGGCCCACTTCATAACAACAATAGGAGAGGAACACAATGGCTAAGGAGAAAGCAAGGACACACTACACAGTAACTCTGCTGTTGCCTTCACACATAAAGATGGAGATGATTATGTAACGCACAGATAAAATGGAAATTATCTGCAGAATTTAGACGGTAGTCTGCAGTTGTGAGTGTCTGAACTAGTGTCTAAACTACTCCCATGAACAGCGACAGGAGAAAGAAAGACATTTTATATGTTTTTCTTGCTATGGTAGCAGAAAGCACTTAGATACTTCAGCCATGAGAGCTACATAGGGAGCTGCACAGTGACACAGATCTGTGTGTATACTTAGAAAGGATTCAAGGGCACAAAAGAAAGGTGAGAAGAGAATGAGAGAAGGGTTAGCAAACTTTTTCACAACTTTGTTACATTCAAGAATCAGAATAAACAACATCCTCTTGGCCTTATTTCCCACTGTGTGCTAGGGAGTGCAAAACATCATAGCCACTTAATACAAACTCTACCTCAATCAGTCACTCAGATCCTTTGCCTCGAACATTTATCACAGCCGATACCATTTTTTCTGATAAAAGGCATTTTGCAAAGAAGCTGAACACAAAAAATGACAGGGTGGTCAGTAAAAACTGATGCTCTGGCTCTCCCGTTCCGCAGCGCACCCAATTTTTTTTTCATTTCCATTTGAGCTAGCCTTTTCTTCTGCAAGAGTGGAACACGTTACATCTCTTCAGAGCAGAAGGCAAGGATTAGGACATGGCCGTGGAGTTTTGTGGCAGGTTTGTGCAGCAGCCCCTAGAGATCCGAGTTCAAATACAGGTCAAGCCGTAAGTGGGAAAGAAAAAGGAAGTCCTTGTTCCAGTTCCCATGTTCCAGAATCATCTGGGGTGTAATCCCCGCCCCGGGATAAGATTGGGCTGCAGTGTGTGAACTGCAAAGGCATGATGTAGAAAAAGAATGGGGCAAATAAGGGGCAAGATGATGCTTTGCTCATTCCAGTGGATTTCAGCTGAGCAGGAGGTGAGGATGTTAACAACACGCAATGTGGAAGAAGTAGCTCTCTGCACAGCTTCTCTATCAACACTGTGACTGCATCCAGCCCCGTATCATTTTGTTCCTGCTTTCACCCCTGCTTTTATTCCTTTTTCTTTTCTGAAGAACTAGAACTTTTAAAAGAAGCTGTGGAAAAATAAAATAAAGCCTAATAAAGATGGCCTTCTCCAGGAGGTGAGGGGAACAAGCCATGTTTTACCAAGCATTGTACGCCAATATAAATTCGCAGTGCTTCCAAAGGATGCTGTCCCCTGGTCTCTTGACCCTCCTCCTGTGCCATCCCGACCCATGTGACTGCACCAGCATTCAGATAGCTGTGCAATAAACCAGTAGCTCTACTAATTAAAGCTAACCTGGCAAAAAAAAAAAAAAAATCTAGGTTTTACCCACCTCGGTTCACACCCTAGCTGCAGAAACAACTGGGCTGACGCAGCAAGAGGAGGCAGTGGGGAGGAAGAGTGAAGCAGGAGGGAAAAGCATCCTTCCAGAAGCTGCTGGTGGTGTTTGGGCAGCTATGGCGTAGGCTTGGCAACTTCACAATGAATTGTGAGGAAACTGGGAAATATGAAAGAAGGGATTAAAGAATAAAAGAAAGAAACAGAACACATGCAAGAGCCTGTTAGGACAATGCACCTTGGCCAAAGGAACCAAGTAAAAAGCCACCGTGCCTTTCACCGCTAGGCCAACAAGTTGTAGTAATATGACTTCCAGTAGTAATCAACACTCACTTTCTTCAGCTGGATGTTCAGCAGCCTGTGTGGAAACATTCCGGTTTCCAGCAGACCGCTGCCTACAACGTAACCAATAATGATATGCAGACTCAGCAGAGAGGCTGAAGACTGCATGGACACAGTGAGTAAATTACCCTCTCAACCCTCAGAGGATTATAGGTCTCTGTCAACTCATTCAGATCTAAAATTTGACCTGTCTTAAAGCATTTATAGCTTGCCAGGGAATACGTTCTGTATTCTCAACAGCCGTTTCAAGGAAAATAAATCTCTTGATTATAAAAATGATTATATTGTTATATTTAATAACTCTAATAACAATTTTTACCTACAAACAACCTTTACCAAAAAAGCTTATGCACTGCAAGTTCACACCTCAGCTTAATATACACTAACGTCCCCATATAGACACGTCCACCTACAAGACACTACCCTGAGCTTTACACTGACATGAAAAATAAGAAATAAACCACAAGAACGAGAGCCATCAAAACCCAGCTCAACAAAAATGATTAAAAAAAAAATCAGTCGAATATAAAGGGAGAGAGCAGACAAGAAACAGGACATTAAGGGAAAGGCATTCAAAACTTAAGATTTTTTGACAGCATTCTTTCCAGGAACCAAAAGCAAGATATGCTGGAATGCAGTGCTGTGCTAGACTAAAGGCAAATGCATTCAATTTTTTAACTAAAAGTTTCAGAAAGAAGTCAGTACAGCATCAGAGATGTTTTCTTAATATGAAGGTGGACAAAGTGGCAAGAGACAAAGACTGCTGAATTCAGCAGTAGCTAAATCTATAAATGGGAAAAGCAATCTGTAAATGGAAACTTTTCCAAGCTGGAAAGAAAGTGAAGCTCCTACGTATTTTAGCGGTGAGCATGGCTAAATCTCCTGCTATTTATTATATCAGTATCATCCATTAACATTACTGCACTTAAGGGCTTATCAGTACTTCCATTCTAAAACTCAACATGATAGAAGTTTATTAGTTGATTGCGTATCTGGGGAGGGTGTGGGTGAACGGAAGATGGCACATATGTTGAAACAGGGCACATATGTTCTCAGCTGAGAGATCTGTGTTGGTTTTTTTTTTAAATGCGCTCTAAGACATGCGAGCAATTTCCTAAGAGAGTTTGCCGGTTAATGTACAGTCTGTGAGTATAATAGGACTTGGAGTGCCACCCATGCATAAGCTGCAAAAAAACAGGGCAAGTCCAGTCCTGAATGAGTACAGGGGAAATAAAACCAGGCTTTTGATCCTGACAAACATGGCTTCACATCAGCCAGTGCAGTCTTTATGCTGTTCCAAGAGCAACTCTAGGTCTGAGTAGAAAAAAACCGAAGCCAACTGTTTTGGACTGGCACATGTATATGTCCAGACCAGCCTCTCTGCTGGCATAAAGGGGAGATGAGGTGCCCGCTCTCAGAGCAAGACAGCTATTGGGCCAAGGAGATGAAAACAGGGCCTCAGATTTTGTGATACTTACTCATCTTCCAAGATTTATGCCTCTGCAGTTCCCTTCTCACTGAACTTAGTAACTGCAGATTTTAAAACTGGCATACCTCCAGCTCAGCGCACTGCTGGTCTACAGAGTCAGAAGAAACGTCTACTTTAGTTTATGTGCTCACTGAGCTTTATTCTTCTCTCCTACAGCAGACTAACACCTATCAACTTCAGCAGAATTAGTCTTGGTTCAAACTGGCCTAAGAGCAGAAAGAAATCCAACTGAATGTATTTAAATGATTCTGCTACTTTCTCCCTGGTCACTATTTTCATAAAGGCTAATTACAAGCAGGGCAGACTAGCTCGATGAGGCTCTCTCCACTGTCAGTTGTGAGAATTAGCTCAAACATGGAGCAAAGCCTGAGGCTCCTCAATCACCCCGCAGGGACCCTACAGACCCCACTGTGAGTTGATGGACCCACAGTCTCTCTGGGAAAATCCTACTAGTGCCTTTACATGGAAAGAGACAAACACCTCAGAGGGAAAATCACCCTACCTGATAGATGAACTCTCCTCTGAGGAGGTCTGTCTCTGTCCACTAACACTGGACATGTGGGCTTCTAATTTAATCATCCCTATTAGGTGATGAAGGTTGGAGAATTCAAGCCCAGAAAACTAAACAGTGCAACGTTTGGTCATGCAAATGTACTGTTCTTTATCTTGGGAGATGTGTTTGTATAAAATTGGGATATCTCAGTGGGGAGTGAGCTGCAGGAATTCTGTTCCCAAACCACGAATCAGACTCACCTTGCCTTAGTCCAGGCCTTTACACCTTAGACCTTGAATATCTCCTGATGTTCAGAGAAAACTCCTGAAGAGCTGATGTTAGCATTTAGTTTGGCTTCAAACACGTTAAGAATTTGTCTAAATGACAAAGGCAGGAGAATTTGTGTATTGATCTCAGGGACAGGCAATTTAGGTATAGACATCTCCCGTCCAGGTGTTCAGGACCCAGACTGCTGCAGTCATGATGGTGCATAACTTGCCACCTGACAAAATATCCTGCCATCCCTGAAGTGGATCTGCTGTCACCATGCACCTGCAGCAATAATCTCCCCCACACATAGATGGGCTGCTGACAAGCCAGCATTCCCCAAGGTGGGGACAACATTGACTGTGAAGCTTGGTAGCCTCACCTTCCCCCTTTCCGAGAGTGCCAGTTAGTTGGTCCTGCTTTTAAATTAAAGGCAAAATGCAAAACAGCTCCTAAGACGTGTTCCCCTTGGTACACAGGCAACATGCATGTGTCTTTTTGGCACAGCCTTGCGTAGAAGTCCTCCTACCTTGGAAAGTTCTGGCTTTCCTTGAGAGGCTGCAATGTAATATGAGAACGATTTCGGTTAGGAGGTAGGCTGGTACTGTTAAGGTTGCTCATGCTGAGCAATGAAGCTTGGGTGCAACCTCATCAACAAAGATTTTTACAACTATGCAGGAGACAGACCAAAACGATCTGGACAAACTCAGTGTCCTGGCAAAGAGCACGAGAACAAGCAAAAGTTGGCTCATGGCAACAAAATTCCGCCCTTGCATCATCGTGACTAAACTATAATTAGATACCTCCATTTTTTTTTTATCATTCGTGATTGTTTTTAAGGGCTGGCAATATGAGAGTAAATTGCTTATAATTTTACACAGAAATATTGCTAAAATGACTTTTAAACCCTTTTCATGCTGAAGTAAAAGAAAAATTCTCACAATGCCTAGTTTCTTTCAACCGACCGATAACTAATAGAACAGGTGCTGTAGGCTTTGGGCCTGGTACAGTAAGAAAAGGTAAGTGAGTTTTAGGGCAATTACTCTGCACTGTGTTCTATTAAAATATCTAGAGGTGTGTGCCTGCTGGACCACAAGCAACCATGGAAAATACATTGTCTATGAAAAAGACAAGCCCTTCAAGGGCAAAACCAAACTTTTCACAGCCATCTGCAGGAATGAGAATGCATTTAACCATTGTCTGCCACCACGCCTGACTTCCAACACAGGAGACAACAGGAAGCTACAAGAGCATTTTTATTTTCCTTGGCCTCTCGCTATGTTTCCTAGCACATGGGAAAGAATGAATGAGGGCTGCGCACCTTCATTAGCACCTTGAGGAACTGTTGTCCCTGAAAAGTAGTCACATTTACCTTGGAGATTGGCCCAAGCACTCCAAAACTGGTTCAATTTTTCTTGAGACAAGCTCCAATGAAAGAGCATTTGCAGTGACTGCTAGAGGAAGCCTGTCAGATCTGTAGGGCATTTCTTATTTGCTAAATGTCCATCAGTGCCTCAAGTCACAGAGTGTGAGTCAGGTTCCAGCCCAAAACTGCTTAACAAGGCGTGCACAATAATGCATGTCTACCAGAAAATCTGTTGAAGGGACAAAAGTTATTGGTGCAGGTACACACCGAAGCTCCTTTGGTCCACCATTGGTTTCCACCTCAAAGGCTATCACATCCTGCTGGTTATCACAGAGTGGTCTGGACACGACTATATGCACAGCTAAATGTTTTAAGGCAACTTTAGGATTATTTAACTAACTGATCACGCGGCACCAAGCGGAAAACCTAACTCAGGAATTCTTGCATGAAGTTTACAATTTCTTCTCAGAAGCCATTCTGAAACCAAAGTTAAACCTCAATTTAAGGATTACAAGTAATAGCACCTACTGCTTTACTAGGTTAATGACTTTCACTCTTAAAAATCCTCATCTTATTTCCAGCTTTAGCTTCTAGCCACTTACGCCTTTTTCCCAGCTACAGAGAATAGCTGCCTGCTAACCCAGACATTCCTTTCCCGGAAGACAGGGATGATGATTCTGTTTTTCTCCATGAGGAGACCCATACCCACAGAGGGCACTGCAGTTGGGGTAGAAGATGAGGGAGCACTTTTGACTGCTTCAACTTATGTCTGGGGCCAAATCAGCTTGTTTTATTCTTGGGAAATGCAATGTTTGCTCTACTGATCTCTGAACCCAGTTCAATACTAGGACAAAAATGAACAGGGCCAGAGGACCTACCAGCAAGTTATATTTTACCTTCAGAATTTTGCACACTGAAGCCAAATTCTCTTGATTCAGGTCAGGACATTTTCCCAGGAGACAGTTGCCTCACAGAAAATTAACCCATTATATTAACTAATGGTGTGTAAATAAAACTCATTTCAGTTACACTAAATCTATATTCAACGAACAGTTATTCGTAATAAAGAGCTGAGTCAGAGGAAGCTCGCCTGTGGCACTGTGTTAAACTTTCAGTAAGATGCATTGCTCTTTGGTAAAATAGCTTTGCAAAGTTTTTTATCACTGGTTGGGCTTTTAAACCTACTAATCTAGTAATAATAACTAGGAGCAAATTAAAAGAATATAAGCAGATCAGCCAGGTACCTGTAACATGCACAATCCGCAGACTTTGAAGATTTAGCAGTACACTTACAGACCTATGCTGGAACTAAATGAATTCCCATCCAAGCAAAGACCCAGTAGGAGCAGTAGTAGAGCTGAAGGGAAGAAAACCCAACACATTGCCATTCATAGATTCTCAGGCTACAAAGGATGATCCAGTTCACCTAGTCTGACATCTCATATAACACCACCACACCATTCAACCCATTAGAGACTAACAACTTATTTTCAGGTAAAGCTTGACCTTCCAGAGAAGGCATCCTGCCTTGATATGAGGTGCTCATGAAATAGCAAATCCTCTATTTCCTTTGGTCATCCCTTCAAACAGTTAAATCTCCCCTCCTCCCCCTTAAAGCCTTCGGCCTGGTTTCTGACTTGAATCGCTCAGGAGTTTTACCTGCAGTGGTTGCTAGGTTTGCTAGGGCTACTGGCCCTCTACTATGGCCAGCAACGGTTGCCTTGTTGCTCTAGGATTTCTGTATTTTAATCAGACTTAGGGAACCAAAGCAGGCTGAGTGTGCAGGAGCATGTGGTATTCATGGGCAATGCAGCATGCAATCCAGCCTTTCGCCTAGCTCTCAGCCATTCGCATTCTGGCGACATCTCTCTTTTAAGCCCCCAAATACCCGCAGCCCAACAAAGAGCAAATACCAGCTTCTGTGAAGCTACAGCAGAGAGAAAATGGTAGCAAAAAAAAAAAAAATGCAAAAGGCCAACTTCAAAGTTGTTGAATTTGGTGCTTGGGCTTTGAAAAACCTGTCATTTGGGAGGAAGAGTGGGAGGCTGCTCTTTCCCCCTCCTTTTTATTAAACGGCTCTTCAGAACTTGGGAGAGGTACTGCTCTCATTATGCATTCCTCCTTCTGGAAATAAATACTTGTGTGGGTTGTCACATTAGTCAGTAGATAGATGTCAAAAACAAATTACAGCCTGGCATGGAGCCAAACATTGTGCGTTATGTGTGTTTCAACGGAGTATCTGCTATTAAGAAGGTGGTTGGTTCTGCGTGTCAGAGGGTGGAGCCTTTTCCAAGAGCAAAAGTCTTATAATGAGTGACTTTCTAAAGAAGGAACAGAGAATCACGATCTTATTTCACTCCTTTCCCCACAAGGAGATATTACACAAACTCCCCATATGGCTCATCGCTACACAGAGAAATCCTACTCCTTCGATGCTTCTTCCAGCTCTGTGAAGTCAAAAACAAGATAAGCAGTCCCACAGCTCACTTCAGCCTTTAAATAAGCTGGGGCTCTCCAGAGGGATGGGAACCAAAAACTTATTTGTCCTTTAAGGTCCAGAGAAGCTCTCTCTCCCTACCCCCTTCCTCCCCCCCTTTTCTCTCTCTCTCATTGTACAGGTTTAAATCAGTTCTGGTGCCAGTTATGATGCCCCAATCAAATTATTTTTCAAAAATAACAAGATTTTTAAAACATAGCCAGCATCCGACCCTTACTTTGAACCACTAGTTTTTTCGATCTGAGAGATCAGCATCCTGGATTATCACCAAACTGGTCCTATCTGAATAAGATGAGCCATACTGCACATTCCTGTCCCCACGTTTTGCATGGGTGTAGATATGAACCAGGGAAGGTGTTCAACAAATAGTCAAAATCCTGCACTAACCTTGATAAACAGAGGACTGCTTTTGAGAACCTAAAGGCAGAGGAGACTAAGTTCCATAATTAGATTATCTGATGAGAATATTTCAATGAATAAATGGAGTTATGTCAGTTATTCCTGGAACAGTTTGACGATCAGCTGTTGTTATGACATGCCTTCCCACTGCTGTGCCACCGTAACTCTGGAACCGTAGTGGAAACCAGAGTGCAGGGTCTACAACTGTATCATTCTTCACCAGAGAGAGATGAGAAAGAAACTCATAGCCTTCCTTCCAGTTTAGCAGATACCATGTCTCTAATCATAAGATACCTTTACATTGGCCATGTCTCTAATCTTAAGATACCTTTACACTCTGCAGTGCAAAGACTACACATGATTTTTAGTAGGACACCACCAGTAACATCACTGTTCAAATATTTCTGAACCAGGTCACTAGTAGTGAATGTAAATGAACAAAATTATAAAAAAACAAAAACAAAACCAAAAAACTTTATATAATTTCATTTAAACTCAGAATATTGACAAAACTCACATATTCAAATATTGTAACTCCAACTAATCACAGAAACAATTTAAAAATATGAGACTTTTAAAAAGCAACAAATTATAAGGTCTTTTTCCCCCCTCTAATAATTCATTCTATAGGAGTGGTGTTGTCAAACTTTCAGGAATAATCACTAGAAATGCAATTATTTATACAAATTGCAGTGGAGAATTTATACAATCACATGATTCCAACAGCTAGGGCTTTAAAAATAAAGTATTGTGTAACACACAATATCCCTGCTACAGTTGGCAGTGCTTCATTTATATGCTGTATACACAAACTGGACAATGAAACTAAATTTTCCAGCAACATTTTACCTTATGCTGCTGTTCAAAACTTGTATTTCAGTCCTTACTCATTCTTGGTGAGTCACAAGCTTTTCAAATTTTCAGATCTCACCCTTCTAACATTTGCGTATCAAAACGGACCCAGGACTTCAATTACTGTAAGCAGTGACAGGGCACAAATGAATCATCAGTAACCACATGCACATTTGAAGGATTATGCATGGGGGTTAAGGACTAGGTACGGTTTATAAATGTGAATATTCAGGTGAATTAAGTAAACTGAAGCCAATTTTGCACCCCCTCAGTATCAATACTCATACGCTACTCACTGTTTTGGAGACTATGCCTAGCAATGTTCGTCAGCTTATGACATCTCAGCAAGGACATCATTCACATAGAGGGGACCTTGAATTCCAAAGTCCTAAGTGCTTTTGTGACTCTGGGCCCAAGTTTTCTTATAGTGCTTAATACATAGAATTACCTGTTAGTGCTATTATGAAATACTAACATTATTTGATAAAAAAGCCAAAAACCTCAGTTTGAATCACTTCTCTGCTATAAGACACCCACACAGCATTGCAATATTTGTCTTACCAGCAACTCAGAGTAACATAGAGGTATGTTTACTTGTGGGTTTTTTGTTTGTTTGTTTGAACAAAACTGCAACAATAAAAGAAAATACGGGCAGTAATGACCTTTTGTTTACAGAGATATAATATTGCCAGATTTTATGTTTTACAGAGTTTTGCTAACCGCAGCAAAGCTCAGAAAGAATACAAAACAGTTTTAAAAACTCCTCTCCATAAAGACAACAAAAAAACCCTAGCTAACATCCAAGACAGGGAACTCGGAACCACCAGGTAAGAAAGTATTGGGTTTGTTACTGTTCTTTTATTTTTCAACTATCAGAAGAACTAACTCCTACACCCCATTACTAGCAGAAGCATATACAAAAGCTTTAATAAGTGCCCTTGACGCATCCATGTAGGTCTTTCTGTCTTAATGGTTGGTTTCTAATGAAATATTTTAAGTCACTGGGCTGTGTCAAAATATGCTTCGCACATAAATGCAAATCAAGGAAATACGAGCACTGTCTTTCAGAAAGCTGCAAGTCACTGTACAGACTCCTGTTTTTTTGGTGTTTTTTTTTTACAAGAGTAGTTAATTATGACTGCTTACAGTGCACTTGTAATGATCTTCAAGCTCTCTCTTTTCTCCTCACTATATCCATTTCAAAGGCTCTAGACTAAATTCATCAATATGCCTAAATTATGTGAGTATACTGGTGACTTTTAGCAGAGGACAAGGCGTGCAGGAGTCTTTTTCTGGGTGGCTTTACTTTCTGCCACTGGGGACAACTGCTGGGACTGAAGTGCTCCCTTGTCTGAACATCAAATAAGATTTGGGGATCTGGAATACAGTGAATCAGATTATACCTCTCACAATATCATATTTGAAGAAGTATCTGGATGCTGGAATCAGGGTGAAGGAGTGAATGCCTTACTATACGTGGTTTAATAATACTTTGAGTTCTATATTTTCCCTCTCATCTTTGTATGCATCAAAAATAACATCAGCTCCTGAACTATAAAACCAGGGAAAGTGCCTGCACTTCTCCCGTTGGGTACCCTCCAAGCACTGTTCTAAAGGGACCAGCTTCAACACTGAATAGTCAGTCTCAGGGCACAAGACCCAGGCTTTATCAGAAATGCTGAATTGGTTAATAAATAGCACACGGTGCTTTTGGTTTGGGTGACACGTTCTCAACACTTTTTAGAAAAAGCTGGATAAGTATACACAAAATAAATTAGAGCAGACTGGATATTTTAGATAGTCCAGTCTCTGCTGTGGATTGGATCTGTGGATCTGCTGCTCAGAAAATGAGATTATTCGTATGGCTTCCAACTGTGGTCCTAATTCTGAAAACTTGGCAGGGAAGGCCAGACATCAGGAGGAGCATCTCACATGACTAAATATGTCAAATGAGGACATAGAGTGGAATTGGAAAATAATAAGCTCAGCGGGACCAACCTAGAGGTGTGTTTTTATCTTTGAGGGCGTATCCATTTAATAGGAAACTGGGCTATATGGTTACCTTTAAAAGCACAGAGCCATGGTTTTGCTCGAGGGAGCCATGTTTTAACAGATATTCCAGAGAATCCCGATATGCCCCTGTTTCATGGCTGTGCACATCTGAAGTGCTTTTTTCATTTGATTGCTTCCTTCTTTCACTGAGGCCATCTTGGCATGTATTAACAACTTGGGCATGACGAGGGTTTTCTTCAGCTTTTTTCTTCTTTTAACAAACCATTCAGATTCTAACTTTCTAAATTTTGTATTACCTAATGGGCACTTTATCTGGTTCTTAAAGTTGCATACTAGGAGAAAAACTATAGATCCCAGTTTGTGATTATCTAGGTAAAAAAGGTTCATCCATGTTAAAAAAAAAAGTTAAGGTGAAAGACAAACTTAAAAGAAGAAGCTCAAGAAAATCTTGCAGACAGTTTCTATTCCAAATGTAAGTTTTGCAAGGAGGAAAGAGAAAAGAAACAATATATTTATATTATGCAACACTAAGCCATCTACAATCTCTGCTTTTAATTTTTTCAGCTCTTCTACCATGCCTTTCTCCTCCCTCTTCTTCCTAGGGAACCTTGAATCCCTCTCCCTTCCTCCAAGTCCCGCAATTTTAATTCTAAAGTTCTCCATATTTCCTAACTGGTGGGGTTTTTCTTTCTGAATTAGAAAAACAATTAAAGGGGAGGTTCTGCTGTAATCAGTTTCATTCTCTATGTGATAGCCAAACGCAAATGAAGGAGATTATAGATTATAGAAGCAAGTCCTGACATTCTGCACCCTGAGTACTGTTCTGATCCTACCATCGCAAAAGGTTACTCTTAGAACCGGAAAAGCTTCAGAGGTCAGTAAGGTACTGAAATAGCTTCATATCATGACCAAAGGTAAGGAATACCTTTCATACAAGGAATGACTGGAATTATGATTCTTCAGTTTTGCATGGAGCTGACACAGGAGAATATGATAGACGTTTACTAAATCTCAAGTGGCTCGGAGAAAGTAGGTGGAGATTCATTGTTTATGTCTCATGCAGTAAGAACAATGGGCCATCAAACGAAACCTGTGGAAGCCGGGTTCAAAATGGAAGAGGCTCGTGAAAGGACACAGTGGGTGCTGAAAGCTCACATGGGGTCAGGGGAAAACTAGATATGTTCATGGTAAAGAATGCCACTGAGGGTGTCTAAATACATGGAGACTACATTTGGTTCAGGAAACCTGAGATGAAATACTTGATGGCTGGGGAGTCTATGAGAAAGTATCCCATATACTTGTCTTGCTCTTCTGTTTGTCCCTACACATTCACTTCCAGCTGCTAACGCAGACAGGATGCTGACCTGGATGGACATCCAGTCTGACTCAGTGCAACCATTATTATGTTCCTATAATAGTAATCAGGCCTTTGGTTTTTAACTTGATTTTGTGGATGATATGTAATTGAGAAGAACTCAACTTGATTTGCAGAAAGTAGGATAGTTTTGAAGTTATAATGTTTAAGAACACCATTTTTTTCAAATGCAAACGTGATTTTGAATCAGTGAGAGCTAGTAAGTATGGGACTTCATGGTGCCAACTACTCTGAATCATTTTCTAAGGATTAAAATGTGCGTATGTAAAAGATATATGAGGAGGAGGAAGGGTTTAGTCCCTGCTGATGATGAAAAAGAAAAATTAAAAATATTTTAGGAGTTAATGGAACAACACCTGCAATTTTCAGAAAGGCTTATTTCTGATTACAGTCAATCAGAAAAAAATCAATGAATCATTTTCTTTTAAGGAAGACCTTTGTTTTCTAATTAATTTAATTCCTTTTGAAAAATCTTTCCCTTTCACTCAAATGCTGAGTTATCTATATTTTTATCTCATTGGTTACTGTGCTGCTTTCAGCCTAAACTCAGTGAGCAGAACTGAAAAAAAAAAAAACAGCAAAAGAGTCTGGCAGGAGAGTGAACCATTCTCCAAGCACGTGCTATCTGAATTGAGAGTGTGAAAGTAACTGTAAGCTGGCAAAAGTTTTGAAGCCACTCCTAGGTAGTCTGACTGGGGTCACTGTTTTCTCTCTTATTAGATTGCCATTTCTTCTGCTTCTGATAGAAACTGAAGTCAAAAACATAGTGGGCTGTCCACACAGTCTTTTAGCAGAAATAAACTGAATGTCCTTTCAGTATTATGCAGCTGGCAGGTGTCAAATCTCTTCCTCATCTAAATTGGGGTTAAGTGACACAGTGGAGGTGGGGGGGACTTCTGTAACTACACAGTAAATGGTAACATTTCCTGCATGAGTTCTACCTTTGAATACTCCATTTTTTCCTCATTTTCTTTCCTGGTGAGTGCAAGCAACATTCGACTTTGATCAAATGCCAACGAGATTGTCAAGAAGCCCCCACCACTTCTGCACACGACATTTAAACAAATTAAATCAAGCTCAGGGAAGACTGAAATGTTTGACTTGTGCTGAACTGGGAGGTTGTAATCAATTAAAGCACTGGCTATGTCTTATATCCTGCTGTAGGACCCTGCTCTGCTGCTGGTGAAGTCAGAATTTCATCAATAACTTCAATCAGATGGGAACCTTCACCAGCTACATCTGCTTTTTTTCTCCCACAGAGTGATACACGTGATCATTCAAAGGCCATTAGACAGGGCTCCGCTATTCTGTACCAGGGTGGTTAAAATTATAACACTTCAGGGTCAGTCTTTACTCCATTAAAAAGTTAATAAATATGTTTGTATTGGTTTTGAACTACTACTAAAATGCATAGGAAGTTATACATGAAACAGCAAATGTGTATTATCCCTACAGTGTTGGCTAGTAGTTAAATACTCTCAACATCCCGTATTTGTAGGTAATGTAATTATTAACAGGCATGCTAAGAAGTGACAAGTTAGCAGCATCTGCTGTGCTCATCTTACATAGCCACATGCATCACATTGATTTTCTCTTGACACATTTCTAAAAGAAACATCAGTACATACCTGTGCAGTAAAATGACTTTCAGAAAGTGAAGGAATAGAAATTCAAGGAAAAGTGTGAAAAAGTCTGCATTACGTTTCTCGTAACATCTCTATTGGAAACAAAAGACTTGCTTACACACGTGACTCTTCCAGTTAGCTGTGGCAATTTAAATTTACATCCTAACTAAAACAAGTGTAAACAAGCTGAAATACTCTAACAGACATCAAATAATGAAGTCAAGGAGATAAATACACACACACACATATAAGAGAACATATATATGTAGGTATGCATATATTTATGTGTATGTATGTATATATATACATGTATATGCTAAAATGAACCACTTAACTGACATGTACTAGGATAGGGATTGCTTTTTTATTATTTTGAGTACTTTTCATTCTCTTTTATTACAAGCAAATTGTACAATGGAGCCTGACATGGTAAGTAGCGTTTCAGTAATTAGGTAATAACTGCACCAGCTCCTCAATAAATGTCTCCCTGCTTTGTCTTTGGCTGATTTTCTGATATTAGTTTCTTACTCAAGCATCTTAAATATTATTCATATGAAAGGATAATGAAAGAAACCAAAAACTTGGTCTTCAAATACAAAGATTTTTTTTCCCTAGTTTAGTCTTCTAGAAGTAAAAAGCTTGGATCTGTGGAGTAAACCAGTGAGACTCATGAAAGAAATGTTTCATATTTCTATAGTATCTTTCCTCCAGAGGATCACAAAAACACATAGAGGATGGACAAACTCTTGACTTTTCTCTTTGTCAAACTACCACTTTTCTAAAGGGGCCCAACATATGTGTTATTTCTGACTCAGATTTTATACAGTGTTTTGAAAATGGGCTGCGTATCTGTATTTTAAGAACATTCCAATCCAGGAAAACAACAGGCATAAAAATAGGCAATGCAATATGTCATTATACTTCTCAATCTTCCTTTGGATACTACTGTCAGTGTAATGTAACAAAAGTGATTGATTTTAAAGAATGACAGAGTCTCTCTGGCCTTTTAGATCTCTCCTTGGCCACACATCCATATAAAATTAGCGAGAGAGGGGAGGGAGGAAAGCAGCCTCCAAATGTCATGCCAAGAAAAATGCCAAGTTCATATACGGCAGCATTACAAAAGAAGACGCGGTGCCGCAACGGCAGTGACACACAAATCAAGCCTTCCAGCGCTCCTCTACTCTTGGCTTTCTCCTTCAGTATTCATCCATTATTTTAAGACTAACCCCATGAAAAAGCACAAGCTTGTTTAACAGCCCACACTGAGCCTTTCTTGAATCCAACCATATAACCAGCTTCAAACAGCATTCGCAGAAAGACATTTGTAGCAGGAGTTATGCACACAGCCGACTCCTGGCTAAGTGGTACTAAACATTCTGTTCTCCTCCAAGTCTGTATTTTTAGGAATAACAGCACGTTTTACTGGAAATGTGTAGTACGTTGAAAATCAGCTTCAGACTTTTAGTTAAAATGTACCAAGAAAAAAAAAAATCTTACTACACTAAATATAGTTAAAGATTACTTTCACAGTTTTAGTTTTACTGAAAGAACCTCCACTGTTTTCCCTTCGACAGAATGAATTGATTGGGCATTTTCTCCAGGGAGACCTAGAGTAGTACTGGCTGTTTCTGCCATTCTTTTCAAGTACTACATAGAAATGCCATCCAGGAACTTTCCTAAAGCTTTATGAGAAAAAAAATCACACTGCTGTGCTACAGGTACAAAAAAAGAATTTGGTAATCGATATGTTGATTAAGAGGTTTCTTGTGGATAATTCTTTTTTTAAACTGTAGACTCAAATCTGCTCCTTCCACTCTGGAGACCAAGATTTTCTTTGTGCGTTATTCACATTTATTCAAAGCCCTTGTTTCACAAACATGCGCATCTATTCAAACACAGTGTTTTTTGCAAATGATGCAATATAAATACTTCACTTTTCTGCCTTATTTAGACAAAAAGTAATGTAACTTCTAATTTTCTCTTCCCATGCAGAATCCTCTGTTCCACTCTCCAGGACCCAGATTATACTCACACTGTTTTAAATTTTACCATACGACTTCCCACTGGAGAAGCATGCACTGAAACTGAAAATTGTTTCACATTTTAAGTGTGCTGTGTCCCTCTAATGATACTATCAGAGATTATTTTAACACACTCATTTAATACCTTTTAGCATCTCTTTGACACCAAGCAATCAAAAAAATACATGAGTTGGGGACAATACTAAATCAGTGGCAACTGATCCAAACCAAAGAATGAAAAAAAAACCCTGCTGACCCTGGATCAAGATTCATTCATGCTAGCAAAGCAACAGTAGATTGATTATTTTTTGGCCTCTTGGCACATTTACAGTTAAATTGCTTCATTTGAAATGGAATCAATATTTCTAATTATGTCAATTACGGTATTAAAAATATAATGATCTACAGTGGAAATGAAACCAGGATATAACCTGGTAAAGAATTCTGGATGTATTCCAGTACAGTTTTCAGATCAAGATGCATTCTTTATGCAAATAAAGAAATAGAAACACAGAAAATGTTGGGTCCCAGGGACCTTAG
>NW_009197510.1:0-67476 GCF_000690835.1 Fulmarus glacialis | reverse complement strand
TGAATTCCTGCTCTGAGGCAGGCTCAAATGCAGGCAAGTATATCTAGACGTTCTCCCACAGATGTTTGTTTAACCTAACCAGTGAAAGACTCATTCGACAGTCGCATTTAAATGACTGAGGCTTTTTAATGCTCATTAAAATAAATCCGCCATCTTTTTCACCTCAGCTTCTGAACTGATATTCCTAGTTTCCCATGTTTTAGAAAAGACAGTTTTCTGAAGTGATCTTGTGCAGTAGCCTTTTTTAATTGCTGTAAATTAAGAAGCCCTTGATTTCTAAATGCTAAAATATACAGAAGCATTTGCTGTGCATGACCGGTGCAAGAGACTGCCTATATAGAGCTCTGGTGTATATCATGAGATTGCCATGTCATGGGGAGCCTGCCCTGTGCCGGCAGTGCTTTTTCATGCATCTTCCAACCTGCAGACAAGAAATGGCTGCTACGTCTTGATGGGTCCACCTCAAGTGGTTTCACTTAAGATGATGGAGTGGCTGAGGACTGAGAAAATCAGCCTGGCTGTACAGTATCTGCAGGGGATTGACTGAAGGGGTTGGTTAGCGGGTTGTCTATAGTCTTCCCAGAAAAAAAGAAAGCCAGTATAAAAGCTGGAGCTCAGAGTACTAGCCTGAGAAACACATGTAACATGAGCATATTGAGGAACGAAGTCATGCTGCCAAAACCAGAGAAACTGCAGGTATAGGTGAATTAAAAAAAACAGTCAGAGAACAAGCCATACCCAGGCATGGGGAATCCCTGGCTTGCTAAGTAACATGCAAGAGCAGAGAGAGAACTGCACCAGAGAAAAAAATCACAAGTATTCATGATTTTGCCAAACTCCGTATATTTCTAGTGCTAGTTAAAGGGTGATTGCTTTTGCAGTCCTTACAAGATCGATGTTTACTGCTTTGTACAATGACAAATTCCCTAAGAAGAAAATCGTAAACAAGGTGTTCAATGCCCACAACTCTCCTGGAGACATGGATAGGAAATGTATGCACTCAGCACTGAAGAAAATTAAGACATACTTGTCTAATGGTAATGGCATTTACCAGTCAGCTGGAAAAAAAGGGGTATTCATCTGTACCTACTGAAAACTTTCCTCTGCCCAGCCCCGTGCTTTTCAATGCTGCAGCACGGGCTGAGTATGTAAATGCATCTCCATAAACCCAGAATTGGGCAGCTCTGTTTCCCTTACAGTTGTGGAAGACAGCAGTTACACACTGTATTTAGTGGCACACCCTGTACCCTACTCACTAATGCCTCGTACTCTGTGTCCGCATCGCTAGAATTCAAAATGAAGATCGATCCAAGGGACTGATCCCAGAGATAGCCTGATGGTGAAACACTTGGTTTGACATAATTATTTTCACACCAGATAGATTAATCTGAGTACTTAAATTCTGCTTGCGAGTTCCTAACTAACATTACTTGACTGCAGAATTTCTAATTACAAGTATTACCATTTCTAATCTTCTGAAGCTCTGCCTGCTGTGTCTGCATCCGAGTCATCACATTACAAGGTCCTCTATTGTCTCGCTGCATTCTTCTCAGGCCTTCAAATGTTAATAAACTAGAATAATGAAAAAGGAGGATAACAGTAGGTCTGAGTAGGACGATAGTACATTTTAATTTTAAATTTGGGGCCTTCTAGTAATGGGGGACAACTGAAAGCTAATGTGGGCTTAACATAGGCAGAGATCAGAAAATACTGAGATTTCTTGATCACACCACAAAGAACCTGAGCTGAAGCAAGCAGAGGAGGAAATAAAGGTGGAGATCGCTGACAAATTTGGATTAAACATGGGCACTAAAGTGCCACAAAAATAAATACGACAAATGCCAGGAAGAAAGAAGTCAAGGAGCAAAGGCATAACCAGCCCGATCCTCCTGGGGTAAATAACATCTCTGGCAGAAGTGGCATCACATGGGCCAGGGCCAAGGGGCCTCAGACAAGCAGCAGCAGGGACAGCTATGGCCATTGAATCAGAGCTTCAAACTCCCTGTCCTTGAGCTCCCTGCTCTTTGAAGTGGCCTGCGTACCACCCAGGAGACACACATACCACCTTTTGGGTACTCCCAAACCCAACGGACAATGAAGTGATGTGGAACAGAAAGCATAAAATCGTTTTGGAATTTGTGACAATATAGCCTTATGGTATCAATCCAACTATGAAAATGCAGTAAGGAAAGGCAATATAATTCCGGTACAAATCAATAGAATATAACTGCAGGGGAAATATTAACGTTATTACACAGTTAATCCATGGCTGAATTTATCTTAGTGAATTGTTAATGTTCTTCCTAAAACAAACAGGCCAGGTAATTTTGCTCCTTTTTATCTTGGCAAGCTCCTTTCATTACATCTCAACATCCCTTCGAAATAAGCCACACCATGACTAGTTTTTAAATCTATAAAGCTAAAAACCTCTACAATGGGGAAGAGGAGCAGCAGAAAATTATAGTTCACATGAGTAAAGTACAGCCTGCCAAGAGAAAAAAAGTTTAATTTGTCGATGCTGGGTTGTGGATTTGGAGTGCCAAAATTATTAAGGTCAGAACGCTGCACTGAGTGGCAGGCATAACAGCTTCTCAGCGTACATCCATGAACCTGACTGTACACAGCACTGATCAAAGTCAGCTTTGAGAGGACATGTAACAATGAGATCATCCTTCAAAGCGGAAAAGAAGAGATTTTGTGGAAAGGAACTGGCCAAATCCTCTATCATCAACAAGAGAGAAATGCCTGATCCCTTTGACAACAGGCCTACTTTAACAGGGAGGGAACTATTGGCTCATGTGGTGACTCTGCATTGCAGAGGCTGGTAGGAACAATGCTGCCACTTCCATCCTCCACCTGTAGCACTCAAGGTGAACCAGTCACCTCCGGGGACAGGTGACACTGGATCAAAACGTATCATCTATTCCACTTGCCTGACCCCGCCTCAGTCCCTGCTTAAACGATTGCTAATACTGGAACTGCACATTCAATCACTGAAGCAGCTTTATACACGTCAAGCCTGGGGCCTCATCCTTGCACTAACCGTGGATGCTAGTGAGTGGCTGGTTTTATGAACCACTCATCTTGTAATCGACAACCCAAGATAGAAAGCTCAGTCCAGAAGACTATAAAACTGACCTCTGGTGGTATCAGGAGGAGGGAAAACCTGGGGAAAAATGTCAGAGTCTGTGTAATTTCATTTGTTCTTACACATCCTGTAATATATAATTACTGAATGATACCATGGGAGGGGTAAGGTATGGTTGTTTTGGCTTGCTTTAATTGCGCATCTCTATAACTAAATAAAGCTTTAGGTATTCTTTGAGTTAACCTTGGATTTCCCGATCTTACTGGGTTTGTTTTCAAGAGCAACATCCTGTAGTGATTTTTACTTTAAGATTACTTACACGTGATTTCAAGGTTTAAACCACTTTACTATTCCCATCTGTAAGGGAATAACAGAGAGAGAAAATTTACACTTCAAAAATCTTGATAAAAAATAGTGAATATGCTCAAATGCCATCTTTCTTATTTTCTAACCAATAATAATAATAAAATCTACTAGTGTCCCTCCAGTCCCATATCTCATTTCTTTCCTCTGCCTGTGAGATCTAACGTTATCACAGACGTATAATATAACATATTCCAGCTCATGCAAACAAAAGCAGCACAAAGAACGCAAAGAAAAAAGTACACAGCAGTTTCATAGAATCATTCTTTGCAAATAACCCTAACAAATCATCTTCCAAATGAGCTTGATTTTTACTGGCACTTTGATTGCCTATTATGCTAGGTGGATTTTTGTCTGTTGCCTACCAATTGTTATTTCGGAGTTATGTGGATGCCACTGTTCAACATTGTCTTCCCCGATATAGTCCTCTTCCTCCTTCCTTTCCCACTTCAGATCACTCTTTGTTCTGCCTGTGCCGAGAGCCCAGGCACACAGAAACCCAGTGGGACACGACTGGAGGCAATAAGGATGGCAGTAAAGCAGCAGGGCTCTGTGTAGTAAAGTCTGTTGCAAAGTCTATTGCTTACCCAGGTGCCACTTAGATTGGCTCGGAGAATTCCTCTCTCTCATCCTACAGAAATCTCCCCGAAGACTGAGCCACCTGGCTCACAGGCAGCTCCCGAAACTCACGCGTGGCCGCTTTGGACTGAATTCTCACGGACTTTGCTCTGTTAACGAGGAGAGGCTTGAAGTGCAATGTAACGCTCCTTTATGAGGGTCTTAAGACCTCTTTGAGCACGGACAGAGGGGAGTAAAGGAGCCCTTTGTATAAAAGAAACTTCTTTTCTAAGTGACCAGTTTAACTAACAATGCTTGTAATACCACTACATGATCTTAAAACCTTAATGCAAAGCAACAGAGCTTTTCCTGTTTGTGCACTCCTAAAATTTTCCCGTGCACGTGTTAATATCAGGACAATAAATTTAAGCATAGCAATATGATTGGCTTCCTCAGACCTTCTGAGCCTTTTGTTATCTCTCCCAGATCCCTCAGGTCATGCTGAAAACCATTGATCTAGTTACAACCTTTTCCATGGGGAAGCAGAAGCACCGGTCACAATAAAGCACCAGTAATAAACTGAGTCCTAATGAAGCCAATTTCTTCCTGGGATACCGAAGAATTTCTCAAACACTGATAAATTGCATCACAACTCATCCTTTACAAAATACCCAGATATTACTGTGATTATTACTTCTATAGCGGAGACAGAGAACTAGGCTTAGGATTATCAATCTATAGGGAGAGGTGTATTTCCTGGACACTCCTAAATATGTCCTGAATAGCTACCGAGATCAAGCAGAACTAAGGACACTTGGCACTGTGTAGCCATACGTGTCTTTTCCAACCTAGTAGAAAGAGCTGGTGACAGGGGCAGGAACCGAGCCAAGACTCTGCAGAGAAGTTAATTTATAAGAAATACACTATAGAAAATGGATCTGGAAAACCCATATCCAGTGAAAAACATTACTGAACTCAGGACACTTCACAAGACCATTTCACTCACCCAACTCTGATTTGGGAATTACAAAACTCTTTAAATCTCAGGTGGGTTAAATTCTGCCAGTGTACCAATGCATGTTAACTAAAGCAAAGGAAGAGAAGAAATTAACTTAAATTCACCCAAACGCCTTTTCTAGCCATTTTACAGTTATTTACCTATTGTCCAGAAAGGATCTTTAAGCATCTGGCTTTCCCTGCCTTAAAATATGAAGGCTAATGAGTGAAAACTGATTTTTCTACTGTTACGTTAAATCAGAGCTGACTTTGGACTCTAGTTGGAGATACAAGCGTGTGAATTACAGTCCCATTCTCATTCACATGCATAACAACACCGCTCCTATTAACATCACTGGAAACGCAAACGAGCTTGGAAGAGGAGAGTGTTTTCTTCAGCCAATATAAGGTCACGTAAATCCATTGCCTTTAATAGCTATAAGCAAAGCAATTCCAGCAGAGGATCTTTTACTTTAGATGTTCAAAATTACAGCTGGAATAATACTTACACAGCCATTTTAAAAAAGTAAAACATCTTACATAATTTTAAAGATGTTTTTCCTACTTACTCCTTGCTGCGTAAAAAGTGTAGCTACATTGCCCTGAAAGCCTTTGAGAGCCTCCACGGCTACACTCACTTCTTCATGTTCCTAACGAAAGATATAGCAGAGCACGCAGCCTTCTTTGTCTCTCATGGTCAGATTTTCAAAACTTACACACTTTAATTTCTGTTAGTTAAATCAGAATATCTAATAAAAACTGCGTTAGCAACCATAAAACCAGCGTGCACTGGGAGGGGGAGGAGAGAAGGCTAGCTTGTGGGCAGCTGGCACTTTTATTATGAGGCGTTTAAAAAGCCTGACAGCTAATGCACTGTACTAAGACACTGCGAACTACATACCTTCAGAAGAAATTGTAATAGCTAATGAGGTTTGGGTTTGCTTGTACATTATATTCCCTGCTTTTCAGGGAGACGGATGCAGCATTCTGTATACCCTCTCTGCGCAATATGAATTCAGATAGTATCTGTCAGGGACAGATTTGGAAGTAAGATTTATCTCTAAGTATGTTTCCATGTTTACACACTCAGCATCATTTTTCATATCCACCTTTAACCATTATTCCTCCTTGGCAGTAGAAGTCAGGTTCTTAATTATGTGAAATTTTTCATTGCAATGAAAGGAAACATAAAGATCCTTGTGAACACACTCACATTTATAACTTATTTACAATGTGTTTTCAGAGTTCCAATAATTCATGGTGCTAAAGGTGGAAGACTCCACACACTAGCTGCAGTATTAATGCTTTGAAAAATTATTAGCCAAACTAGGAATTTTATTAGTCAGCTTTTCATGTTAGATGTGCTCTGCTGGGATTTCGCTATACCAATGCTTACTTCATGTTCTGACAATTTTTCTAACTAGCCTAAGATATTATTGTATTAGACGATGATTTACTCATTCTATTAAGCCCTGACACTAAATACATTTTATGCTAAATTAGTTCTTTCTTAAAAAGAAAGACTTTCTTCCTGCTAGAGAAAAAAGAAAAAAGAAAAAAGAACCCTGTTCCAATTAAGAGACAAAAGTAAACCTCTGCAAGATCTGAAAGACAATAAACTTATAAATTGTCCACCCTTTTCATGAAAGAAATACTTTACCTTCATGGAAAAAAAAAATTGTGATGACAAGCTGCTTTTGAGGACAAACTCATAACAGGATCTATGTATCTGTAAGTTCTCCTGCCAAAGAGCATAACATTGCAGGAAAGTCTCGGTACCTCTTTTGTTTTTTGTTTCTAATATAAAAAAGAGCAGTACTTAACTGTTAGTTGTGTTGTCAGGAAGGCCATAGGAAATTAGGAGTCACGCTCTTGACTCTTGTGGTCTCCAAAGAGTGGCAATAGGAGAGCAAGTCATAGCTCAATTACCTGCTCTAGGCAAGTCCATCAGGACCGTATTGCACCGGCCTCAAGGCTGCGCTGCAAAACCTGTGGTTTTTTGTCCGTAGTAAGCCTTGTTCAAGTATCACAATAAACCTAACATACTGAAAGCGGGGTGGAGCTCAGCTACAGTATCAATGACAGGTAGGATTTTGTACACATTCTCAAAGGACAAGGGCTTTAGCAAATATGGATCTAACAAGAGCACTCTTTCAGATCACTCTGCTCTTTTTTAAATGAAAAATTCCTGACTGACATTGAGAACTTCCCTTGGCCCGTATTCATAAATGTTGGTCATCTTATTGCAGCCAGGTCCATTTGTGTTAAAACTAAATACATGCTCCCTGATGAAATCAGCAAAACCCACAGTTATTTGTAAATTGTTTTCCTAAGTGACAGAAGTAAGTGACTACTTCTACTGCACTAATTATATCATTTTCATGAGGTAAGTATTACTGGCTTCTATTTCAGACTACTGGCACATAGATTCACATTTTTTCTTATCAAAGAAAACACGGATCGATACCTCTCTTAATCTAGAAACACCAGAGAGAATGCCATGAAGTCTCTGGCAAGGTATTCATCTTCCTATCATATTAAGGTTTGGAAAAGAGGCTTTCATAGTCCTTTGTATAATTTCTACTTCTGAGTGATGACTACCCAACAATAGATGTCTGACCCTGCTCTTCCTTGGTTGCTGATGTAAAACATTGCTGCCAGACTACTTGTATAATGAGATTTTATTTGAATGCTGAATTTCTGAAGATCTAAGGACTCACTTCCCCTTCAGGATATTTTGTCATAAGCACCTCAAAAATCAAGCACAAGAAAAACAGTTCTCTTGTACTTGTTCTTTGCATCCTCAGACAGGACAGACACATCTGTAGCCATGACAAACTAAGGGTACAAGATCTGATTCACACAAAGTCAGACATACTATCAGATAACAGAATCACATTATCACCATTTAAGGATACTCGGTGCTTTCCAGGGCACCTTGCTAGGTCCTCAACCTGAATAAATCAGTGCAACTCCACTGATACACCAATTTACACCTGCCAGTGCCCTGTTTACTGTCTTTTGACCAAGCTTCTCATAGAAATTTCTCACCTATAATTCTTGCCTCTGATTCTGGTTTATTCTCACAACCATGAACATTTTATAATGCGTTCTCATTAGATAAACCGATACTTTGAGTAATTTATGATGAATCTAAGGTCTGGTCTACACACACAGAAATTACACCGATTTAACTAAATCGGTTTCTAAATCAATTTAGTTAAATTGGAGCAGCTCCCAAGTGAGGACACATAAATTGGTTTAAGAATGGCTAATATCATGTTAGCTTAATTCAGTTTTAAGAATGTCCGCACAAGGGGGTTGCAATGATTTTATTAAATTGATTTAGAAACCAATTTATTTCAGCCAGTACTATTGGTGTGTAGGCCAGGCTACAGAGACAAGTGCAAACTGCAAAATGTAACATCAATTGTCAGTATTATTGCTCCCAGGAACTAAAGAAGGAATTAGTTAGAATAAAGTTTTAACTTAATTTGTTAATGAACAGCACATGTGCCAGAATAAAGCTAACAAACGATGTTTTGTTTACATGATACTTTTCCTCAAGGCAGCTTATATGACATTAGTAATTAAAAGTCACACATCGTTACATTACAGCCATAGTGTGAAAAGGTTAAAATGTAAGTATATTTAAACATCTTGGGGATATTGTGATTATTGCTAATTTTTACTTATATTGCAACACAGATGAAAAAAAATCCTTCATTTCCATTTGTAACCTTTTTTTTTTCCTTAGTTTTAGGTTTTGGATAAACTAATGCCTGTAGAATTTAATGCTTATTTATCTCAACAGACATGCTAAGAAATTAGTCCTTTGTTTTAAATATAAAACCTACAGATTAGTTAATGCTGCGGTGATGAAAGATTGAGATGATTCCCCTTCCATCCTAATTGCCTACAACCAGCTAAAGGTATCTGAGTAGTGGTTGAAGATGTACGTAAACTGAACAATATTCAAACGCTTCCAGTGCTAATTCCATGGCAAAAGGCAGAACTTAAGTCTCCTGACACAAGGGCAGTCCCCTTAGTAACAGTGACCTGAGTTCGAAGAGACGTCAAATGCCTTTTGATGTGGAGGGTATCAGAAAATAGCCAGATTAGAAATCCCTTCCTTTCTCTTTTGGTCGCGGGGATGTAATCATGATGTCATCTAAGAGAAAGAAGACATTTCTGTGAAACGCTGCCTCACGTTCCACAGGCCTTAAAACCATTTCACACTAGGCAACTGGAAGTGAGTGCAGAAAAACTAATTTTGTACCTTTTTCTCCATAATATACAGGAAGCCACTGAACAGTGATGATCACAGACCATTGAAGTGTAAATGTCACTTGAATAGCCTGGACAGATGGGTCTTTTCATGGAGAGATTTGACCATAGCTATATGTCCTGGGGAGAGAGGCAGACAAGACTTCTGTGCATGTATGGTAGCACATGCAATATCCTATGCCTTTTAGGTTCATAGATATAAGCAGGTCTTGTTCCTTGCTCAGGACGCTTGCATCTCTTGCAGGTACTTTTTTTGATCGCTGCATTTAGAAAATGCAAGGATTTCTTGACAAGCTCTGAGAGGGCCTTAGAGATGAATAGCTGTTCGCATCAGTCACGACATTCCCCCTCTCCTTTCCACCAGTCTCTCCCCAGCCCCCTCACACACACCGTATCTTTCACAAGATTCCTTCCAGTGCAAGACAGGTCCCGGGGCCGTTCTCCTCCATCCTGAACACCTCCCAGCACTAATCCTAGTAGCTGCAGCCTTTGTCACTGCCATGTGTCTCAATGCTTACCGTACTTGGCTGTCTCACTGCCTTTCAAGGATCTGTTCAGAATCTGATTAATTACTTAATGTTTACAAAGCACTTTGAAGATGAAAGGAACTGCAATATCAATGGTAAGTACCGTGATTATTTACTCTTCTGGCTTCCCTCTCTTGATCCTAGTAGAAAAAAATTGGTGACCACCTCGATTTTGATCTAGAGCAAAAAATTGCATTTGGCCTGTGGAATTCAGCAGCATGTGACACATACGCTGACGCTCTGTGTGTTGTCAAACCAAGGAGGCTTACATTTAATTTCTGTCATCGCATTCTCATGTAGTGACCGAGACTGTTTCCAGATAGGCAAGAATCTTTCAGTGACATGTGTTTAACAACTAAATATTGCTGCTATTTTTACAACTATTGTTTTCTCACTTGACTGAGGACAAGAATTAATTCCCAGCTTTTGAGGGGCTAGTCAACGAGGACACATAGGATCCCTACCAGCACACAAAAGTGAGCCTTGGTCCAAGCAGCCTTCAAAGCAACTGGAATAATCTGAAAAATCGGGATGAGTCAGGGAGGTACTACACAGATATGGTACCATCAAGAACAAGGAAGAAGCAAAATGACGTGAAAGACAAAGGAAGAACTTTTAAGAGGAGCTTAGAGGAACTCTCACTTCTGTGTGAACACTTTGTCCCAGGAAGGGTAGTTGAAGGTGTTCAGGAGACTCCTACCCAAAAAGGCATTGTCCTCATCAGAAAAAGATACTGTAGTTGGTTTGTGCTGCTTCATTCTCCTTCCCTAGCAGACCAGCCTGCAATCCACACCTGAAACACCAGTCACAGAAACTTCCAGATGATTGCCATGATGACTTTAACATACTTGGGAATTACACTAAGTTTCCATTTCTTTTCGCAGCATTTAGTACACGGAATATATAATTTGCTTCAAACCAGAAATATCCTTTCTCCAAATTTCAGCCTTAATCTGAGGCTTTCCAAACATAGGATTAAACAGAGATATTGTCCCTTGCAAAATGAACACTTCCCTTGAGGCAACAAATGAGAACTTCCCTAAACCAACTCAGCTTTGCGCTTCCCAGGTAGTCTGGCACAGCCACTGGCTCTCTCGGCTGTGATTGCAAATCTGCTGATAGCTACTGAATGAGTGGAAAAATGTCAACTTGGATTAAAAAAAAAAGAAAACAATAACAAACGGATCCTAACTACACAGCAGACTGAAACACAGGTGCCAACATTAGCAATAAGTGAAAGAAATACTGTTTTCATATTATAAGGTGCTGACTGCTACACCGCTTAACTGTAAGCGTAAGATGTGATTAGCTGCAAACAGGTAGGACTGCTCTTGCTGAGTTCAATTATAAGAAAGAGCTGATGGATACACAAAGAAGTTTGGTATGACTGCACATGCAATGCACATTCAACTTGCCTAGAGCCAAAAGCCTTACCTATTTGAGCCATAAATCACTCCCCTGACAACACATTTAGACCCAGGGGTGTGGAAATATGCTGCAGACAGTCCTTGACTGCCTCTAAGATGTTTCACAGTTAAAGTTCAGCAAGAGTTTCAGTCTGTAGTACTCCAGAATAGCCTCTTCTGAATCAGATGGAAAGCCATGTTCCAAATGAATTTTTAAAGAAACCAGTTAAAACTCCCTGCTGGAGGAGGGGTGACATTTTGCACCATTAAATGCAATTGTCTTTTAAGAAGTTCAATGCAACATACATGAAATTGAGAGTTCCATCTGCACAAGGGCAAGGACCATGCAGGCATTTAAAGGACTTTTTTGTCTGATTATGACTGAAGTTCGGTTCCTTAACGACAAGCGCTTGTGGATTTGTTGTTTAGAGTTGCATCTGCGTTTGGTAATTGGGAGCAGAAGTCCATCTGCCAGAATGTGTTTGGTAAATCTCTTTGCAGGCTGCCATTTTGTGAGCAAGGATGTATACCTGCCCCTGCGTGACCCCTCCCTAAAACCATTTGTATAACCTGCCAGCTGTTTCTTTCTCTGACTCTTCCTCCAATTATCCTTTAGGAGAGAGTGGAAAGGGGGAGAAAACCCCGAACACACTTACACATACACATACGCATGCAGCCAGGAGGAAGATGAGGGGGACAAGAAGGCATGCCCTTGACAATGCAAACCGGCGTTGTTCTGGTGAAGAAATGGCCAGGCAGCAAATCACACCTGCCACTGGGGGGTCTGCTGCAGCAGCAATGCAACCTGCAGTCTGGCTTTTTTCCCTTATGCTTCCCCGTCCCCTCTGCTTCATTCCTTCTAGAGCTGCCCAGCTTGAAAATCCATCCTCTGTGTGGAAGAAGGATAAAATGCGTGAGGGGAAGTAAAAGACACAAATCTCAGTGAACAACCCTCCCAGAATGAACTTGTGCAAAATTCCGCTTTTAATTACATTAATATTAAAAGACTCCCTGGAAGATACTATAAGAACCATTCTTTCTTCAACAGAGGATGGCTTTCCTTTTCCCACTTCAGAGTGCTCTTTATTAACTTTTTAAATGTTTAATTGTTTCTAATGTTTCTTCTAAGAGGAATTTCTTGTAGTGGAGGAAAAATGTTTGGTTGCGTTTTTCATGAGTAATTCTCAATGGAAATTCTCATCATTAGAAATCTGACCTTACATTTAAAGAGCTGCAAAGAAAAAAAGCATAATTAATTACTCACATTATTTTTCCTCCAGCATATTTTAAAAATTTGCAACCAGAGAATGAAGGAGATGCAGGCTGATCCTGCAGCCCTTTCACACGATAGTTGTTGCACTGATGCCTCTGGGAACGCACAGAGGGACAGCAGGATCAGGCCCTTAAGCATAAGCCAGGCATAAGTAAGGCCTGCAGATAGGCACAGATCAGGCCTCCTGCCATAGTATCCTCAGCACTCTCATTCCCCATTAAAATCAATGGGAACAAAAGAGGCTGAACAGGCACTTTAGTGGGTACCTGAATTAAAATCATCAGCATTTTATGGCACGTGGGCTTACCTTAGCAACTGGCAGCCCTCCCAAGAATGCAAGGTACTGATTCTCCACCCCCATACGCACCAGTTCTATGCCTGCACAATTCTATTGATTTTAATTGTGTGTCGTATCAGCTTACTCCAGCGTAACAGAGCTGAGAAGCAGGTCCTGAATATCTAATCCACAAGCAACTGTACTTCAAGTATCTCTTTATTTGCATTTCTAGCCTGAGGCTTCATTTATCATGAGAACTATTCAGTACCCAGGATTTTAGAGTTTTATGCTACTGACATTTCATCATTCCAGTAACTACCTCTCCCAAAACAGAGAAAAACAGCATTTCATGATAGCAACCATGTTTGAGATTTTGATCTGAGCCTCAAGATTCACTTGCGTTGTCTGCTCACTCCTAGCTTACACATATGGAAACACCTTTTATGCTTCAAAAATCATCAGTTTAGAGATCTCTGACTATCATTTCATTCTCACTGTTACAGAGATAAAATAGCAACTTGATGGCTGCCTAGCTCATGAAATCAGAGAATAATGATTCAGATCGAGGCCAAAACTCTATCTTAATTAAAGGTCTGGTGGGCACAGCTCTAACTGGAAATCTGGATGAAGTGCTACCACTTTTTTGAAACGTAAGGTACACCCCTCTCTGCTTCATTTTCCCACGTGTAAAATGCGGATGATGCAGCCCGCTTTCCCCCAACCTTTTGTCAGCTTCATCTAAATCCTGAGGTCAAGAATTCTTTCAGTCTGGGGCAACGCCAGCTTTAGCAGCCACTTCATTGCCCTCATCTGTCCTCACCCAGGACTACCATTCCCCCAGCAGAGTTTTTGAATAGAAGGTACATAGGTGTTCCCCCTGATTGTTTCAATGCAAAGTCCAGGCTTAGATCAAACCCAATTTTCATCATTAGTTGAAGCAAAACTTTTGGACTTTATATCCAGGAGGCTGAGGTGAGTTCACACAATCCTAGCCATTTCATAGAGGGTACTGCTTCCAGCTCTGGCTTGGTGAGAGACCGCTCCAAAGCAGTAACATCACTGCAACCTGTCCTGCTACCAACTGCCTTTCTATAGCTTGTGGATTTGAGATCTCATGTGGGGCATCTTTAGAGGCTACTCTGGTGAAACTGATATTTCTAACCCAGGCATGCAACAGAACTGGTATTCTTTCTATCCTGGGAACTAATCAAAAAATTTTCAACATTTCTATTACCAATTAAGATTTTCTGGTTTTGGACCAGCTTATAAAATTAAAACATTTCAGTAAAAAATTTAATGTGCAGAAATTACTTTAAAAAACCCCCAAAACCCAACACAAAAAAAGTTTGCAATATTCAACCACGTCAAACAAAATACCCCATGTGTGGATACTAAAATGAAGATTAATCTAAAGTAACCATTTCAGAGCCTCTGATTTCAACTACCTACTACCAAGAGAAGACAACTGACAACATCAGCAATCAAATATTGTAATTATCTATTTTTCCTTTCTCTCTCTGGTGAACCTGTTTTATGCTTTCTTTCTTGACACTAGTAACTTCACTCACGATTTTGAATAAACACACATTTCTTGTCTGAGATTCGTATCTGGCCAATTATCAAAATGCAAAGAATTGTTATAGACTTTAAAAAAATCTGTTCACTCTGAGAAACAAGAAGACAAGTCTCAGATTATGTTAATCAGCATAATTCCACTCACTCAAAAGGAATTACATAATTTACACCAGCTCAGGATGTGGTTCACCATTTTAAATTAGGATCTTGGTTTATTTAATGTCTTATTGCAGAGCTCTGAGACTCCAAAGCCAGTCTGTCCTCACTTTTATCTGTTTACAGATAAGCATGTTTCCTTAAAACAGCTTCAACTGCCACAGTTAAAATCCTAAAACCTGCCTAGGTCTAAAGTTATTACTTCCTGCCAGGAATGTCTGAGAGGAGTTGGAAAATTAATCTCTTTAAATAGGTCTCCTGGGAATATATCAATGTTTTTCCTCGATAGGATGCTTTCTGTGGAATTTGATAATCCCTGGCATTTTCAGCATTTCACACAAAGCATCATTCTTAAGGAGTGTCTTATTATACGCTAGCTTTAAAATGTTCGGAAAGGACTGAGAGCCAGTTCTACCTTTACCCTGAAGACAAATTGTTTTTTCTTCATTCTCTAACAGCAATAAAGGCAGAATTTCTAAAAGAGCTGTTTAAAGGAAGGCTACCAATATGAAGTCTTCCCTTTGTTGGCTGTGTGTACTCAGCTTTTTCGAAAAAATGGCTATAGTTTCTAGCTTCTCTTTTCACAGATTGTTGTGTGTATTTGGTCCTACGCTGTCTCTTCTTGGTTGCCGTTTGTACCATACCAGAGCTCCTCCCAAACATGCAGCTGTCCATCCTACCGCTGGAAACATAAAATGTCTTCTCTCTTGCAGAGTCATAGTTCTAAGAATTCACAAGTCAGAAAAGGGTCTGCGATTCAAAGTTTTCAAGGGCAGCAGGGATTGTTTAGTCTTATCTTCTACCTTCTGAGCCGGCATCAAGTCCCACTGAGGAACTCCTATATCTGTTGAATAACTTCTGATTGGGTTCTAGCTCTAATTCCCAAACAATTGGCCCAAATTCATGGTCCACTTGTTGCACCAGCAATCCACAGCTGCTCTGGAAACCATACTCCTGAAATGTGTTTTCAGCTTGAAAACAACTAGTGGTCTGGAAACAGCAGTATCTGCTGAAGCCCCAAAATGTTCAGGGCTCATCATGGTAGGTGGCTCAAGAAGGTATGGGGAACACTGAGAAGCAGCATGATTTTTAGAAAGATATTCAGTCTCAAAGACAATGTTCAGAGATGTAAATGCCTTATCCTGTAATCACAGCTGAAAGAGAAATAAGTCTTCGCTCACTGAAGAGTACGGTCTGGAGTTTTGCCTGAGCTGGCCATTGGTGCATTCTGTATAGAAGTTCTCACATACTGCCAGACATTCTCCTGTTTCTCAGCTGTGGTCATTTAAAACTAGCTGCACTCAAGTATTGAACTGTTTGTTATCACTTTCAGCCATCCATATATTTCAGGCTAATGACAAAACTCACCCTTCTCACTTTATGCAAATTAAGACAGTAAATGTATTTCATTGTGTTCTAATTGTATGATAAGTTCACATTTTTAATGCTTTTTTTTTCATATTCCCTTTCATTTCCTTTTAGCCGATCTAATTTATTAATTAATCAGCTGTCTTGAAATATAATCCAGCCACAGTGTATTTCATTTAATGCAATTAAAAACCCTGAATGTTTTCTGGAGGGAATGTTTCTCAAATGGAGTAGGTCTTCCCTCTGGGAATCCCTGAACAATTTAGAGCAATGTAATCCAGAGAAAACCGTTCTCACTGATGAGTAATTTTGTTTGTCGATACTTTTCCTGTACAGAAGCTCTTTTCTGGGCAAGACAAAGGACAAAATTCTGAAATCTTCACTCAGTTATTGAGTAAATCTTTCACTGAACTCGTTCCCCACAGTCCTCAGTACTGTTATTTCCTTCTCAATTTACCCTCAAACAAATTCTCAAGGAGTTCAAAGGGATTTCAACTAAGTAAGGAAACAGTGAAATTCACCCAGTGCTGGAGGCCAGCACCCAATCCAATCCACTATGTCAGTCTACTTTCAGGCCTCAAATCTTATCTTAAATTGGAACTGAGTGGTGGATTTGAGTGCCGTATAGACATATGAAACAAATATCATAAAGTTGCCTTAACTGAGGGACCACGATCAAATGAAAATTCAGAAAAATTACGTATGTTTATCCAGACAAAACCACTGACTCTTGAGAGACTCATCAGTACAGCAGAACATTGTGATATCACAATTACTTACAATGCTGAGATTATGCCACAAACAGAAGGTTAGGGCCTCAGTTGGATGGTAATAATAAACATCGGGATTAAATTGTGAAGTATGTAAGGGAGAGAAGGGAAGGAGAAAAGGGAAAGATATACTAGTCATACTACGTACATTTGTTCTGTCTGTTACTTGCCTATCATGAGTCACCAGGTAGTAAATGAATCTCAGATGAGATTGTCTCCAAAGTGCACAACTTTTTAGCTACCCTGTAGCCACCAGCATACACGTAAACTGCAGCAAGCAGAAGGCCCAACCCTGCTTTTACTAAAATGGGCGCATTTTTTATCCAAGATCAAGAATGGACCAATAAAAATAAACCTTTAGTACCAACTTGCAGAAATCTGCAGCTGTTCAATCTGCTGCTCCAAATCAGGGCTTACACAGTCTTTACTTACACTGGAAACAAACAGTTGACAGGGTCACACTTTTTTTCTTGTCAGCCAGTAGCTGCATTGCTGTAACGATAGATCTTTTAATTCCCAGGCATCATTGAGTCACAGAATGGCTGCTTTCAAATTGCATTAAATTGTTTAATAGATATTACCTGCTCTAGGAAAGGAAGGCACATTCTAGATTATCACGGGTATGGTTAGCATATTAGTTTTGCAGCCACTCAGTTTTCAAGTTACCATTTTCTCTGTATTACCTTGATTATCATCTTAAAGAGAAATCTAAACTGTGCCATTGTGGTCAAACTTGAAAAACGTCCAACATGCAGAAGATTTACTTAGAACTGCTGAATACTGGGGAGGAAAAAAAGAAAAAGTCTGATCCATCTTGCCCTGGACACATGAAATAATTATTCATCTGTTACACTCGCAAGCTTTCTGTCTTTCTATTTTACTCCTGCAGTCATCACTAAGTTCCATTTGAATTTTAGCTGTCATCTCTAATATCTACCTTTGGAAATGTAATTCATTTAATTAGCAAATTATCTAGTGGCTTTTTTACCTTTTTTCCCCTCAAGGCTTATTAAACATTGGCCACGTGCATCTTCACAGAAGGCACATGACATGGATGATAGTTACTCGAAGATCTCAGCTCCACATTCCTTATTTCATAACCCACCTGGGCAGGCGAAGCCAGGCAAAGGAAGTATCTTGCAGAAGTACAAACTTCACTTAGCACCTTTGCGAACAGACTAAGATGGGGTTCACACACTGGACTCTTCTGTGCACTCAATGGAACATGCGAAACTTTACAGCATGGTACCTCCATGGTGAACACAATAGTTTAATTGTCACAAGGAGATAATGTTAAGTAGTTCACAGTTTTAACTAGCAGCATGCCTTTAAATCCTCCCCCACCTAAAGCACAAATTTCCATCCAAAGAGGATGCATAGGGCCGTACCAGCAGATATTGGGCCTGGATTTAAGCTCCTTAACATTGCCTAAACCAGTTTGCCCGGGATGAGTGGTTACATGAAGGACTGTCCCTAGAGCAGTGGGGCCACAGTCTTACAAAGAGCTTCACAAAGCCACCCCGAAGACCAGACTCACTGCCGCTGGGGACAGCAAACTTGGAAGCTCAGGCCCAGACATAGCCTCTGGACCAATGTGCCTGCACACTACCAGACCCGCCTGGACAGGGCCTTGTGTGAAACAGCTTCAGGTCATCCCCAAAGCAGGACTCCCTACGTGGGACATATCGTGTGCAGGACACCACCCAACCAAAAGACCAAGGCAGTTGCTTTGATTGCAGCAGCCACCTTGTGCTTGTTCCAGCAGGTCCAGCCACATGAGGAAGTGTTGGTGCAGGTGGCTAGCTAGCTGTCTGCCACCAACCAACTGGACAAATCAGGCCTGCCATGCTGCAGCAAGGCTGAAGGAATCTCAGTGCCCCTTGCAAAGCCCTGGATGGCAGGTGGGAGCAGCCACAGTCATACCGCAAAACTCGACACAGGATTTGTTTCCACCTCTCTCATCCCGCAACTGATCCTCTCTTCAAAACAGCAAAGCAGAGAACTTTTTGCATCAGCTCACTTTTTTGGATCTAGGAATAGGAGATGGAAAGTCTGGGCCTGCTGCTACTCCTCTTCAAAAAACAAACCAGAACTAAGCCTAGCCAGCTTGGGAACTAGGTCTAGCAGCAGCTGTCAAGTTTAATGCAATGCCATTCCAAGGAATATCAGTGTCACTGTCCTCTCAAGAGCCAGCTGCCCTTTATTTTTACTGTCATTTCTCATAGATTGTAAGCACATCGCAAAAAAACTACAGACCTAGTGGCTTAGCCTTAAAAGCCTCTAGATGGTATATGGCAACACAGACTGCCTGTAATTACATTCAAAGTCAGATCATAGGTTGTTTAGCAAAGGGACCTCATTTACTGTATTAACTTCATCCCAATCTTTTCTGTGTAGCTGAAGACTGGGATGCTACAGATGCATGGAAAGAGAGGTCAGGAGTTGACCACGTAGAGCTGAAGACCTTAGTTACAGGAGAAAACAATTAAATAAGCAATAATGTAGCAAAGTTGAAAACCCAGAAGGCATTAAAGGCAAACAGAACTATTTTAATAGTTTTTTCTACGCTTGCCTGTACATGACAGCTGCTTTTTAAATTTAATCATCTCAGAGCAGATTTCTTCATCATACATAGTAATGGTGGCATTCACCTGCAGAGAGCTACTAGTTTGAATGCACTGCTGAGAGACCCTCTATTTCATGAAGAAATGTGAATGCAAGGGAGAAAAATGTCAGCATTGTGCAAACAAAAACCTTTGTCTGTTTCACACTCCAGAAATATCCATTCAAATGAGAAGGATGAGAAGATTTTAAAAAATAAGTTCAATTGAAAAGAAAGATGTAAATTCTATCTGATCTCTGGGTTTTAAGCATGGGATAAGATCAACTTGCTATTCTTTGTAAAGAACATCCTTTGCTGTCCCTTAGAAACCAAACAATTCTGGGAGAGCAAAAACTGGAAAACGCCACTAGCAGTGGTGCTGTACATGACTTATTTGGATGCTAAATAGTGTGAGCATCTGAAATGCCGCTGATTTCAATGGGAGATGAGAGCGCTCAGGACTCCATGGGAACCAGGTTTTTTTCTTTTTAAATGAGAGAGCAGTCCCCAAGAGACAACAAAGCTTACTGCTAAGGAGGTGTGGATTTTGATAGAGTTGGCAAAGTAGTAAGTGAAAAAGAAGAAGAGGAGAAGACACTATGTGCGTCTGAGTTGCATAACACTATTCCAGGCAAAACACAGCAGGCCATATTACTTTCTAAGATAAGCTTGCAGAAGGCAATGTGGTTAATGTGGTTAGTGAGAGCTCTGTCTGGCCCCTGGGCACAGCTGTCCTCTGTGGCAGAGCACAGGCTCTCGAAAAAGCACCGATTCCCTCTGCTAGCTCATAGAAACAATTCTGCTGGAAACAGAGTCAAGTTGGATCTCTTGTAGGCAGAGTACTGAAGTTACCCATGTTAAAAGGGAGGTGAGTGCTGCAACAACAGCTGTTCCTAACAGCTTTGTTACAAATTTATGAAGTGGAAGTCCTGACACAGAAACCCAAGATGAAGTCAACTCCCTTACTCTGTCAAGTGCATACCTTTCTCATTATTCAACACTTAACAGGGATGACAGCCGAGATTAAATAGTCACTCATCTTCTGCGCCATTATAGCTCCTGCATGATTGCTTCAAATTAAATCTAACAGTCAATGAAATAGTCAATATTTAATTTACTCATTGCAGGTGGCGATTTAGCTCCAGTTACGATATCATTTAATGACAGAAATATTGGTATTTATCACTTTTTATGAGTCTTCAGAAGATATGGGGTTCCTTCATTAGGCAAAATGTCCATGCAGCTTAAGTCATATGTCACCCTTAGAGAGTGCGGATTTTGAACACTAAGGCGTGTTCCTTTTCCCTGCTTTTCTGGGTGCTCACTATCAGCGAAGAGGCATGAGGGTGCTGTGTGAGTCTCCAGAGACCTAGTAAGCTAATCGTGACAGCACCTATGCTTCTATTCTTCTAAGAGCACCCACTGACTAGCTAGTGGCGCAGAACATTTGGATTTAGAAGAACCTGATATACCAATGACAGTCCAGGGCAATCAGGGTTAATACCTACTCTTTTGACCTCGCTGGCTTACTTACATAAAAGCCATTATACAAGTAGGGGGAGTCCAACGAGAAACATTTTGGTGACATTCATTACTGACCTTTTAACCACTTAAGAGTTCATCAACTGAAGACAGATCATTTTTGCCCTGTTTCCAGAAGAGAAAACAAGCAGCAATGGTTTTGCTCCCTTTTAATGAACATGCTACAATTTTTTGCTTTTTGTTAGCACTATTTTGGGTGAACCAAAATATGCACTTCAGCTCCCTGATGAGACAGACTTTACACTGAAACCCCTTCCCCCTGAAAAATGGGGCTTCTCCACATACCATCAGTTACTGAAATATAGGAAACCTCATCGTATCTGCCATGAACAGTTTAGTTCTTGCTTAATGGTCAGAAATTAGAAAGAAAAGGTGCAACTAGGCTGGGCTTTCCACTTTCTCTCATCCCCTTTCTTGCTGAGAGGGGACTGAGGGCCGAGTCTGCCTTAATCCTCACACACCTCAAAGGAGTATTTGCTTGTATAAAGACCCGTATTCAAGTGACTCCCTGGGGAGGGTGAGTGAGGAGGTATTTGCAGGAAAGGGGGAGGCTAGCGAGCACCAGCTGAAAGCTGGTACAGAGCATCAGCAGACAAGCACAAAGACTTCAGCCCTTCTCTCCCCCTGAAAAGCTACAGAAGCTCATCTGTGCTTTGGGACCAAGGCAGCTTTGTAGGGAGATGCCTGAGGATGGCCTCTACCACCCCTTAGTCCCCTGCGAATTTCTGCCCGCAGAAAAATGCAGCTGAGTTTTTCCAACATTGCCTTGAACGGGGTCCCTTCTGCACTATGAATACTGGCAGCACATTATTTCTCCCCGCACGCAGGCTCAGCTGCAGGAACTCACACACGAGGGGGCTCTGCACATCCCTCGCTCCTTGCTCCCCACTGGCTTGAAGTGAGAAATCCTGAGCTCACAGCAGCCACTCGCAGGCAAGGCTTCCCGAACCCAGATGTTAGCGCATAAAAAGGTGTCCCCTCTCTCTGCCTGCAAAGCAAGAAACGGCTCAGCCCCGAGACAACGTTACAACCTGTGCAATTACCTAGTCGATAAAGAAAGTTTCAGGAAACGTGCTTTTGTTTCCTGTAAGTGATTTAGTTAAAAATCTGCTTTGGGATTAATTTGGGTAACAATCTGCTTTGCTAATCATGTGTTTGCATATACTTGTTTGGAACTCCATGTGTTGTGTATGTCATTACGGAGCACACAGTTATCATACTTTGCTTTCTGTTAATGTGTAAAGATCTGGTTGAAAAACAGGCACACTTCACAAAAATATCTCTGAAATTTTGTCCCTGTTTTCCATCACAAACACTTCAATTGGTTGGTCGTGTCATAAGCATTTGTACCAAACAAAAAAACTTCTGGTTTTCATTTAGAAATTTCTCTCTTTAAATTTTTGAACCAGACCAAAAGTATTTCTAATCTTCATTAAATTGACATAATGGAATAATAAGCTTGATACTACAAAGACTTTTATGCTCCACAATGCCAGGAAATTCTAGTAGTTTTTATGGTGCATTGAATTTCCAGGTCTAAACACAGACTGATTATCACTGGGGGGGGGGGGGGGAGGGGCGGCGGTTTCACTCGGGGGGGGGGGGGCGGCAGTGCAGCAGAAGAAGGGAGAAAAAGATTTTTGTAGCCATATGCTCATTCTCATTAAACTGCACAGTCAATTAATGAGTTGAATAATTTCATATTTGTAGCTATTTGAAAATAAAATTGTGCCCATAGCCAAAGAGCCTTCTTTCTGCTTAGAGGTCAATTTTTATTTATCTGAACTTTGAATGTAAGTCCCTACAAATTTTGGGTGCGTTGTTTACATTTGTGTGTGTGTGTTAATAATCCCATGCGAAAACTACAACGCTAACAATGGAGAGCCAGATTGTATCTTTGCCCCAAGCACCGTGGATAACTCTGCCTCCTCAGCATCAGCATCCGAAGAGAATCAAATCTCTGCCTCCCCTTTGCTCCAAGGGATAGTAATTTGCTGCTGATCTACGGCAGCAGTAAATTACAATGCACCAACCCCACTCAGCAGCGCTCACTGATACCCTCGGGTGACCGAGCAAAACCCTCTCCCACTCCTCCATCCATCTGATCATGGCCATGGGAAGAGGCAGGAGGAGGTGCACCACACCTGCGTGGCTGGGTAGAAGCACTGCTCCAGGGATTTGTAGGTCAAGTGATGATTTAGCAAGGGTTTCCTCTACATTTACCATGCATGCATTTGCAGTCTGACCTTGTGCTGGCCTATGGGTTGTTAGAGTGTTTTCATTCACTGTATCTCAGGCCCAGTTCTGTCACCTCAAACTGCTCCAAGATGCCCCCATGCTTCCAAACAGTCCTGCTGGCACACAGATGCCTCAGCAAGTCCATGAATGGTACATAGAAGTGTAGGAGGCAGAAAAACAGTTGGGCAAGAAAGTGCTTTAAGGATAGCCTACTATAATTTATCAGCCAGCTCTTCCAAGCTGCTAGCCACAAGTAACAAGAAAAGCCCCACTGTGAGGAAAAGCACAGGTCTTCAGGCAGAAATGGCGTGCCCTTGGTGGGGAAAAGCATGAGGGCTGGGAAAGCAGCAGCAGCAGCAGCAATAACCTGCTCACCCAGTGAGCGGCTCTGTGTCTTGCGTGGGTCAGTCACACACAGGCTTACTTCGTCTGCCCTCAACCCCCTCACCTTGCTTCGCTCCCACGCTGCCACCCACCTCACCGCAACAGCTTGGGGCTCATTTGAAGAGCCCAAGAGCTCTAGAAATTACTCCTGAATGTCTGCCAGGGCTCCTCAGGCTGCAAATCTAATGGCCAACCGTTCAGAAACCCCTTGCTAAGGGTCTAAGGCAGATTTTCTTATTGGGCACTGAGCTGCTTAGAAAATCCAACTATCATCTTCCAATGAAAGCTTCGGGTATTGAGCGCTTTGGAAAATCTGGCTGTAAATCCACAGTCCACTCCTTTTGTTTCATTAATTGGCTGTGGGGTTTAATTTCTTCATCTCACTTTCTCCCCTCAAGTGTAATACTATAATGAAGGCAGCTGATACGGGTTCATGTTTCTGAGCACAGCTAGATATGCTGCCTGTGGTGATTCACACTTAGAAATACATTCTGGGTTATCCAGTGGGCCCCTGGCCTTCAATATAAATATGCCTCCAAAATTATTTCAAGTCCAAGTAGGCAAATGATTACTTGAATTTTAAATAAAGGCATTGCTAAGGACCATTACAGTGACGTTAGAAAAAGACCACCTCTGGCTCACAAAGTCCCTGAACCACAAATTGTGGGAGGTTGAGTGACGTATCCTTGTTTGCCTGCCCTGCTCTAATACCCTTCCCTTGTACCTGCTATGGGCCACTCCACTATCAGAGATGGGATAGTGGGCTAGATGGACCTTTGATTTCACCTTGTAAGTCGCTCTTAAGTTCTTACGGATATTTTTGTTTTTAAGAAGCCAGCATCGGTAAGAAGTGAGGATTGAAAAATTTCAACCCCAATACTAACTGTTTCAAGTTACCATCGCCAGAATAAAAAATACCAACTTGGCAGGCACACGACAAACTCTGACACTAGGTTACCATTTGACTGGCACCAGAAAGAATGCCTAACCTTGACTCTCCAATATTTCCTAGCATTTCCAGAGCCAGAATGATTGCAGATACATTCGTCTACAAAGAGTACTCTGGAAATTACATCTTAAGAGGAGTTTATTTCTCCAAACATCACAGGCAAAAATAGCAAGCTGGATCCTGTAAATTGCTGTGGCTGTGACTGCAATTCAAAAATAAAAAGCTTCAGCTTATGTCTTCTCGCTAATTTACTTCCACTTCAGGGAAGCCTGCAGAATAGACAACATAGATAATTCTAAGTTCCTTCAGGGATTTTAGAAACTTTTCTTCCCTCCAAAAGAATTTGACCCCTACACTGCTTTCCAAGAAGTAATAACCTGGACTATGAAGGTACGAGCTAGTATGATGCTGGAGATCAAACTTTCAAAGGTATTTAGGTGCTTGTGCTCCCTCTGATTTCAATGAGAGTTAAAGGCTATCATATGCCTAAAAACCTGGGACTACAATCAGTGGTATATAAAAGGCAACGCCAGCAGCTCCAAACATTCAAAACCTCAAGACCTAGGCCCCTTCCGACACACACAAGAACAGAAATGACCTTGAAAACTGTCAGATGTCAGCAAAATAATTCAGGTGGGCTCCTGTAAATGAATTGAGTTTTCAAGCTTCTCTCCGCTATCAGGTGAGCTAAAAACTTTTCTTTTTTTAGAATGAAAGTTTAACATTTGCTGACAAAAGCTGAGCCTTAATCTGAAAAGTATTCACCACTGTGAGATCTGTGATAAAACCACAAGGGCTGCCAGCAAGGTAAGCCTCAAAGAGTCCCAGCATTTTAAATTAGGGCATCGGACTGGGTGTGAAGCCTGGGTTAAATCACAAGCATTTGCGATACACATTTCATATGCTGTCCCTCTTTATAACAGGGCAACTCTGCCACAGAACAAGGAGGCAGGGGGAGACACGGGAAGAGCTACCCCACTGCTGACAAACTTGAGCCAAAACTTCTCCAAATGCATTTTAGGTGATCAATGAACCATGGCGGAGTTTGTTCTATTTCTAGTCCTGCCAAAAACTCAGATTAGAGCCGCTCCCTTCTGGAATTGACCCTGAAAACCCAGAGAGAAGCAAAAGCTGATTCCACTCTCACCCGCCCCTCTCTCTCGCACATGCCATTATATCTCGTCAGGCTCCCTGGTAATGCTGCGTCTTATGCCAATAGGACACAGGGTAATAATTGCGCAGGACTGTCTCCGAAAGTAAACCAGTAAATTCAGACAGAAAGAGTGACTAAACTCAGTGTGACTAACCAACACAATAAATTCTAATGACCAAGTAGCTTGGACCAATATTTACCAGTGCATGCTGTTGAGTTGATCAGAAGACAGGACTCTCTGTGCATGGAAGAGATAGTCTGTTATCATGCTGCAGCTTGTCTTTCACACCACATGCACCACTTACTACACAACTGAAGCACAGCTTAGCAATTTTATTCAGCCGGTCTGCCACAAAAACTCAATTTAAAAACTGATTATTGTAACTTGTGGATATGGATCCCATTAACTAGCTCCTTGTCACTTCGTATAAGCACCATTTCTTCACATTTAAGGTACAATTTTAGTAGGAGCTTTTCTTTTCTTTCTTTTCCCCCCCTTCTCTCTCCTGTGTTATCTCAATCTGACTAAACTTTTTCTATCTGCTTCACTGTACTTTTGCCATACCTCTGGCATTTTAAGACAGGAGGTACCTTTTTAGAAGCCTGTTCGTTCACTGGAGAGGCACATCCTTGCTTAATATGAATGGAAGGGGGAAGGAATCCCTTCAGGTACCATAGAAGGGGGTTTAAGACACTTTTCTTGTTCTCCAAGATTCTCCAATACTCAACAACATAGCATGAATGCTAAATAGAAAACTCAAAACCTGGCATTTTAAGGTTCTTAAGTTCCGGGCAGATAACTTCATACCATTGGAACGTGAGACATGAACCTCCTTTAGCATCAGGTAGCCTCTCCAGTGAGACGGGTGTTTATACCTCGTTGGTCACCACGCCATCCTGTTACCTCTGCTCCCCTATCTCCTTCTCATCTCTCTGGTCTTTTTTTGTAGGACCTACAGCTCAACTCCATGCTAACTCCATTGTCAAAGCTCTGCCAGCCCTTCCCTTCCAAACTCTCTCTCTTTTTTATCTTTTTTAATCTGGGACTTCTCTTTCAGCTGATTTAAAAACAGACTGCTCTGAGCTGAAAGCAGTATCAAACCTGTAATATTGTCATCCACCAAAAATTAACTTATTTTGTGCTTTGAAAAATGCACTTCAGCACAGTTCCAGCTTACATATACACTCACCAAGGCAGAGTCTGGCCATTTTTGTAGTCTTTATACTGTGCCCTTTCCAATTTCCATCTGGGACAGTGGCCTGAAGGACGCTTGAACTTGCACCACAGCCGGAAAGCCAGGGAGAAGCGGAGTGCCAAAGTGACCTACATTTCTCCTCACAACTCCTTAGCTTGACAGAAAATCAGCCAGACTTGAAGCAGGATCTCAAAATCCTTTGGCTTCATTCTGTGTTCTCCAAGAACCACAGTGCTGAGTGGGGAATAATAAATAAGCAAGGTGCTCTGATAAGGGGTGTCCTGGCAGGCAGGTTGCACAGGCTGGAGGGTTTGTGTGAAGGGCAACACTTAGTGCCAAATGGGACTCAGTCCCTAACAGGATGCTGTCGGCATTTTTACAGGATTTGTAGCGAACTAAAAATAACGGAGTAACGCAAGTATTTCTTTGTATTATAAGATTACATTTTTCAAAACAAATGCTGTTAGCTGAAAGCTGTGTGGGTATGGGGAATGCCTCATTCATCCTAATACACTGTCGAGGATAACAACGCCAATAAGAAGTCAATTTTAAGTCAATAATATTCACTCTTCCTACTGTTTGCTTCTATTTTGCTCAGCTTAAGCACTGACAGATGAGTTTCCAGTTATAGACAGGTTGTCATACTGCTGCTGGACACTGGAACGTGCCACTAAAGCCATGTGAAGAAATGTCAATCCTGGCAGTTAGTGACATTTCACTTCCAGATTAGTAAGATTGAGATACAAGAAAAAGGGCAAACAAAGCCTTGACTCTCAACACTTGTTTACTTTGAAAGAATTTGAGTAATATCTACCTACAATGTATCAATCATGCCCATTTTTGATGATTTATACAGCTCAGGAAGGAATTCTAAGATTGCTGACCCAACTTCTCTCCCCTAGCGCTTGGTTTGCATGGGTCATTCCTAAATGAAATAAAATGGAAACCAGAATCATGCCTTATGTTATGATCCTAAAACACCGTGCTTAAGTAGTAAAGAGGTCACGTATGGTGTGTGGCAAACCACAAAGAAGACAAAGCCAATTCCTAATTGTTAAAGTTCATGAAATCACGCTAGTACGTATTTCTAATTGCTGATGCTACTGGAGATCTCCTAAAGGATCTGCATTGCGCTTTGACAAACGACTCTGTGATCTTGGAAGTCCAGAAGTCACAAAGTTATTCACAAGAATGCAGGTGGATTTTTATTTGCCACAGCATCACAACCAGCACACCAACAGCTTTACCGTATTTGTAACACAGTCAAGTCGACAACTTCAAAGTTGCCAATGTGACTACCTGCGCGCCTTAGCATCTAAGTTTTGAGAGACAAAAAAATGCAGAAAAGCATTAATAACTATGATACGCTGTTCTAGGGAACCCCTTCTTTTTCATATCTTTGATCTCTCACAAATACAAATTAGTGCTTTCAACACTTGGGATCTCTCTTTTAAAAACACCAATAAACTGAATGATGCAGCCAAGGCTATATATGACTTCTTGCTGAAGACTATGGGAATGCCTTTACTGGGAATCAGATAATACCCACAGTGAAAAAGCCACAAGGCTGCAAGGAAGAACCCAGGAGTCCTGGGTCCCACCCCTGTACTCTACTCATTAGACAGCATTTTCCATAAGCATTTGTGAACGAAGGATTTAAAGCACCCAGGCTGCAGGTCAATAGGCACACACCCTGGTTAGAGTGGAAGGTAAACCAGTTAACAGTAAAACATTACACAAGTGAAACTCATAGCAAGGTAGTTCTCTCTCAACCTGGTCATACTATTTCCTTGATATTCAGAAGATAACTTTTATACGGGACGAGTAAGCGAAAATAATATTCTGTGGAATAGAATTTGTGAAGTCTATCTAGGTTATCTAGCCAAAGACGGTCTTAAGTTGGTCAAATGGGCTTCTAAGTGATCCTCATCTCCTGGGATATCACATCTCACATTGCTTGCAAAATTCCTTACATTCTACAAAAAATCCTGCAGCAGTTGACTTCATCATAATGAAGTACCAAGGACTTCAGTATATCTCCTCAAGTTCTTCCACTACCAGTCTCTTTGGAATAAACTGCACATCTAACAGTGACAATTATCAGTGATACATGTACATAGTTGTCTTACCCCATGCAATTCTTTTATCAAGTGCCTCATGTTGGAAAAAAAGAAATTTCTTTCTTGAACTTCATTTGCTCATTTAATTACCATCAGTATGTGGAATTCAGTATCTCTCTCAAAAGGAAAAAAAAGACATTGTAGTACTTTAAAAAATAAACTTTCAGTATCTTATGCAGTAAAAGACAGTATTTGAGCATAAATATTGCTTTTTGCAAACCAAAAACTGATACATTAATTGATACATTTTGGCATGTCAGAGCACCAGGGAATTAAAAAAAAAAAAAAAGACAAACAGCCTGAAATTCTAACAAAGACCTAAGAAAACCTTTTCTCCTTCTACACCCTGTACTTATTCTTTCCACGCTGGTCCTGAAAACAAAAGCCCAATTTTCAAGGCAAAGGACACCTAGGGGGACTTTATAGGCAAAGTATTTATCTTCTTAAAGTCCTCTTTCACAACATTAAACCAATGGGTAATGTTAATTAAGCCATAAAAAAACCCCTCCAAATCTATTCCCCTCATTAAAGCACTCCAACAACAAACCATTGGTATTCTCCACTGGTCTTTAAGAATGTACACAAAAAGGCTGAGCCTTGAAACAAAGTTTGCTGAGACTTTTACATCTTGCCCATGTAAAAATTGCAGGGCTGGACCCTCAGTTATCAGTGAAAGTCCCAGTCTGGAAGCTAATGATATGCAGCCTTGGGCTGCTAGAGGGTACATGCAGCAGTAATCACACTAAAGAACTGTTACTAAGGCAGATATATTGCTTTGCCATTGTATCTATTTAGCAGTTCTACCCTACCCTGTCTCTACATTAAGACAGTTTAGAAAGGGAAAGCTGTCTGTTTTAATCAGCTTAATGCAGTGGGCAGTTAAGAGGATGCATAAAAATGTTGCTCTTTTTTAAAAAAAAAAAAAAAAAAAGAGTTACAGATTCTTCTCACTTGGCTTTTAATTAAAGGAAGGAGAGGTGAGTTCTTAGATGGGAATGAAGCAAGCCTGCGGGGACGCGCTCAGGACCCAGAGCGCAGCACTTAGATGATGTCTTCCACGCACCAAGCCTGAGGATGGACTGTGACCACTGGGGTACTGCTGCACTGGCCTGATTTACTATGCCTTCTGCTTCAAGTTGTCGTCAAAGCAAGTTCAGGCACGGTTCATCATTATTATTTCATCAATTAAATGCACTATGCTCAGCTGGCAGCCAGTGAAGTAGGCTGTCACAGATGCATCCAAATCCAGGTCAAAGGGGGTCTTTGTTCTTCCAAAAAAAAAAAAAAAAAAAAATCCACCGTGGAATGAGATGTTCCATACTAATCAAAACAGAAATGGTGGAAAAAACAAAACCTTAAGATCTGGCAGAAGTTGACCAAGGGGAAAAAACAGCATACTTTTATCTCTCTTGCTATTCACTGGAAACACTTTATCTTCTTGGGTTCAAAGAAACGTCCATTAGGCAAAAATTCAATACTCGACACTACTTCAGCAAAATGCCCTTGCTGCAAAAGGCTCGGAAACAAACCCAGGCATTTGAGGAATTTTCTTCTTCCCCAGAAATCTTATTGTTTTGTTTTGAATGCAGGAGACAAATGAACGATACTGCCCAGTCACTGGAATGCCCTCTAAACCCCGCTGCAATCCAAAGCCTCTGCTGCAGGCAGCTTTGCTCTCCCAGGGTGCTGACAGAGGTGCAGTGACCTCAGCAGACCTGAACCACCCAGGTTTTCTTCTCCTCTGAAACAGCCATCCAAAAAATTCCTTTATGAGCCATGTCACCACAACTGAAGAGCGACTCGGGCATCGCTGCTATTTTTAAAGCACAACTTTCCTTTGCTCCAGAATCTATTTTTATATAAGCTCGATCTTACGGATACATTTAGTGGTCAGCACTGCTGGCCTTTGAAATCTAGCAGCTTTGGAGCTGTTTAATGTTAGCGTAATGCCTGTTCTTACAGACTGATGGCGATTATTTGAGGCATTAGAGGGATCACAGAGACTTTTCAAAGGAGTTCTGTGTATTTCGTACCTCAGTTCTGTTAGCTCATATCATGGATATTCTCATTTGTTCCAAGTCATTATATGCGTGGCTTTATACAACATTGATTGTAAGGGTGGGTGACAAATATGTTTTCTTTTCAGAGGTTATCAGCTGACAAATAACTACCATTAATCTTGGCTCTCCATCTAAGATGTAAGGATTTAGCCCCCATCTCCTTCAGAAATTTGTATTGGAAAGCAGTTCAGAAAAGGAATGGGTGCATCCTTCCTTGAGCGGCAGCCAATGAACTAAGATCCCATGCGGGAGGAGGAGAGCGCAGCCAGCATCGTTAAACTAAAAGCCCAACCCACACGGCTGACAGGACTTCATTTGATCATGAGCCGCAGCTTAATCTTCACTGCAACAGCAGAAAGGCAGGCCAAAGCAGCCCTGCTCTGCATTGCCGAGGAGTCTTGGTATTTTTTTTTTTCCAAGTGGTAAGATAATCGATACTGAAAATGACAATAATCAATAATGGTTCCAAACCTAATTATAAGCCATTCTCTACTCATACTAAACTGTCAGTATCATTAATAAAAGCATAAGTGCTCTGATCTTGCTCCCCTTTCAATCAATAGATTTCCATGGGTGCAGCTAGAGTTCCCGGTCATAGCATGTTGTTGTTCATCCTTTATTCCTCTTCTTTTGTATAAAAGATGGCATTCACTGCCTTGCTTCTGCTGGCTACAGAAAAGGTCTGGCCACAAAAAAATTTTGATACGCTAGACATCTCACATATTTAAAGAGAAAATAGCATGTGCAGTAACTTGGGTGCAAGTGACATGGCAGCCTTTTCTACGCGTGCATCCCAAAGCATTTGCACATTAACTATCACATTAAAGCAGAGTTCGACTATCCTCAATGACAGATGGGGATACTGAGGCCAGAGACATGTAATGATTTGCCCACAGTTAGAGATGAGAAACTGGAAGTTGGACACAATGTTGGACTGCACAGTGCTTTGCTTGTGGTACCCTTTCAACCACAAGAGCCACTTGAGAACCCTGCCTTTACGTACATACAATACACATTTATTTTCACATTTTCTAGAGCTTAAGCCAAAGATAAACACGAGCTTTGCTCACAAAATTTGAGCATGGCCCCACTGGTAAGGGTGTAAGGAAATCAGCATCTTCTGTTACTCTGGCTCCCAACAGAATAAGGGGTTATTCAAAAACACCTACAAAATAGAATAGAATAGAATAGAATAGAATAGAATAGAATAGAATAGTATAGTATAGAATAGAAAGAATAGAATAGAATATTTTCAGTTGGAAGGGACCTACAGTGATAGAGACCCTTCTCTAAACAAGAGACGTGACAGATCTGAACTGTGAGCCGAAAACCTCTGGAATCAATAGGATTGGCTTCCCCAAGCTTTGAATTTCACCCATCCAGTGCAGCACCTCTTTTAAACTACTGCTAATGTATTCAAGAAAGGTATTAATGAACATTGTGCTCAGGACAAGTTTGTGATGTTAAGCTCTGTTTGCTTAAAACATGCTGTTTCAACTAAGCTTACCCAGCTAGAGCTTGCTGTAGTACACACCGACTACAAACTCCCCGGTGGAGAGACAGCATGATAAAAAGTCACACAGCACAATTACCAGTCAGGGTTTTCATGACAAGCTACTACTCCTTGACAAAAGACTCCAGAATACCTAAGACTTTACGGGAGTTTCAGTATTGGCATTTTCACAACTGCAAAGAACATGGTTCATTTTTCTTAATTTAAAATTCATTTTATTATTCATGTAAAATTATATTATTACACTTGTGTAGAAGTCAGTTCATTATAAAAGTACCTCATTGCATTATTTCAGATCATAATAACACTGTGTGCTAATTTTTGTTATAAATTAAGGTAACAGACTGTAAGATCTCAGGACTGGATCTATTCTTTTTGTTCTGCATTTCTGCAAAGAGCAGGAGAAAGGATCTTGAGCTGTGACTGACATTCATAGGAATTGCCACAATACTTACAAAGTAACAACAACAAAGTACCAATTCTGTGCTCCCATTATTTGTGTTAAAATGCCATAGCCAATGCTATAGCATCTCTCTTGTACTTTTTAGCATGTTACACGACAGAAAATCAAATCACCCTTACTCTATCCTGAAGTGATAACACAAACACAAATATAAAAATAACCAAAGGACAAAAGCCCTCCTGTGTTTTGAAACAAACCAGATTAATCAAAATTAGTGCTGCAAACAGTAAATTGTAGTAATCACAACTGTATGGTTAAGACCAGACACTGCTTGAATGCAGAGTTACGAACATCCATGTGGCTAAATGTTGCAATTCCATATTAAAACATGCTTGATACACTTCCAAATTTTAATCTCTTAACTCTATTTCTGTGTATGCATAATAGCTATTTCTGGGATAATTACAACAACCCTGCAATGTTTTACTGATTTTGAAATATGCACAAGATTACGGCATATATTAACTTGAACTGCAAAATACTAACATAATTAATCTGCATGAACACACTGAACTTTGTAACATTTAATAGACATCCACAACCTTTAACATTAGTTAAGTAGCTGAACACATGCACTCAAGATAGTAAAGGACTATAAAATATGTATCTTGTCAGTGTTTCATTTCAATTTACCCTAGAAAAAGAAATATCTGCTGGTTCAGAGTTCAACTGCTCCATGTTTTTCGAATTTCACAACAAACTATGCAAATGATAGTCTCAAATCAGAATATTCTCTTTTGACAAATTGTCCAAAACCCTCATGTATTCTTTTTTAACATAAATGAATTGTCTAGCGCCCATTAATTTTGCAAAAGTAAAACAAAATTTAAACTCAATTAAAAAAAAAGAGCTATTCCAATGTCTTAGAAGAAGCATATGTATAATATACATGGAAACTGCAGTACTGCATACTAAACATAGAAGAACTGGAACTAAAGTACACATTAAATGTTCAAGAAAATGGCTTCAAAGAAGGAACTCCTGTCTCTTGGATGAGGACACTCAGGTAACTACATTTAGTTAGGGACTTTTGTGGGCTTCCTGGGCAAATAATGGGCTCTAATCTCAGTTATTCACGATGAAAAGAAGGCGAAGTCATAAAATGGCATTAAAGGCACATTATCTGCCAAAACAGCCTGCTCCAAATGTGATTATTACTTGTAGAACATCAGCTTTAACAAGAAACCTATCTGAAATCACTAGATTTTTTTCATTAGTGTTTGTTCTGCCATAAGTCACTTACTTGTGATTTCTACATCCCTCTTGGTCTTAATACCATCAGAGAGGCCGCAGAGGAGACATGGGTGGTACAATACCTGGCAAATAGCTTGGGTGCTCCATGGGGCTCTGGTAATGCATGGGGAGAGCTTTCCTGCTCATAGCAGGAGAGCTTTCCTGAAGATGGGTCAAATTAAAGACTAATTCAAAAATGCCTGTTATTTACCAGAGAGGTCTCTTGGATATCAGATAAAAAGGCACTTTTCTTTTCTTTTTTTTTTTAAATAACTCAAGAGTATTCAGTTATCATTCATATACTTATATAAATACATATTTTTAGTATTGTCGTTGTTATTTACATGTTTCCAGGCATACATCTAAATTCTTTTTCCAGGGAGCTCTCTCTACACAATCTCTGTCCAGTTCTGACTCTACCAGTCAGGACTGGAAGCTGAAGCTTTGGCAAGACAGATCTCTGGTTAGACCTAACTTGGCTCTTTTTATGAGGACTTGTTACATGCAATAAATACGTGAAACCCACAAATCTTGTATGGGCTGCCAAGCAAGGAGCTAGATGAGGCAAAATCTATACACAATAATAGAGGTTTACCCAACACGTCTTTATTCTGGGTGTAAGATTGACACAGATTAAACTCAGGGCCTGAGTTTTATAAACCATCGAGTATCTACCCTTTCAAGATTAGGCACACAAGCAGGTTTCTGAAATCTGGCTTGGGCTGCCGTGAGGGCCTACTATCCAGGCAACGTGTGGCCCCCAGCCTCCCCCAGCCTGTCTCCTCCCTACACTACATGCACCCCTGCCTCTCTTGCCCAGCGCTGCAGTCAGTCAACCTTATGGCCAGCAGACATGAATGCTGCACAACTGCAAAAGCTGAGGGTCCTAAAACTCACCGATTCTGCAGATCATGCAGATCATCCTCACACCATGCTGTTGGCAGAAGCTGAATGCAATAGCATAGCTATTAAAAAATTTCATCCACTGAAACATATTCCTTTTCATCCCTTTCCAAAATCCCAAGGGCCAGTAGATACCATTATATGCTAAATGTTCCCCAAGTACAGCATGGACCAAGTTTTTACAGCCATGCCCACAAAAAAGCCCTTAGAAGAGAGGCATTCATGTGCTGACACACTTGGCCATAACAGTGACCACATAAAGACAACCTTGCATTAACAAGACATTAAAAGTTCTGGAAGCCAACAAAGATCCCAAAGCGCAAGGAGAACTCTGACCAGCCCATGCCTAGGGGGAGCAGGACTTTGGGATGCAGGGGGTTGTTGGCTCAGGTTTACTGAATGATATCCGTGGGTGCGATGGCACCCAAGTTCTGGCCCTGCCAGCAAATTCTGGAAGCTTGGTTCTATTCATTTGACAGCAGAAGTGTCCTGGGTCTTACCACCCAACTGTGGTGTGAGATCCCAGGAATTCCCAAAATAGAAGCCAGTCTGCATGGTTGCATTTTGGAAAAAGACACAGGGTTTGGGATGGCTACTGTTATTCTTCTGATACGTGATTGTCTTAGCCAAAACAGAAAGACAAAACACAAAATGCTGTCATGATATGACAGCATGGCTCTTATTTGCTCCTCTTTGCAGCTGGTACCATTTAAAGAAGCTGGATGGAGGCTGTGAGCCTTTTTTCTGTTAGTAAATAAAAGCAGCATCTACTGGGACTCGATTAGCCTGCATCAGGACTGGATTATTTTAATGAAGCAAGACTTAAACATAGAAAAAGATTCCTAGTGACTACGATCACTCTGAAGTCTCAATGTGTCTCAGCTGTCCTGGAGCAGATGAAACTCTGAAAGAAGTTTAGAGGCCTTCACATAGCATCCTCAAGCTGAGCTAGAGCACTTTCTCTTTCTACATATCACATGCACGCAAATGGAGAGGGACAGTCTATGAGAAAGCTGTAGGAAAGCAAGCGCGAGTGCACCACTCAGTAATGACATCAGGGTTACTGTCACTTTAACAAGCTTCTACTATAGTGCTATTATCATTCAAAGCTCCTTATCACGCCAAGTGCAAATATTATGACTAGCTGAACATCTAGAGTAATCATTGCCGTAACTGTGTACGTATATTTGTATTTAATATTGAGGGCTGTTGCTGTCACCAGGCTATAAAAACCAAACTGGCATTAACATCAGTGCTGAGGATTTGCATAACGCTGACAAGGATAAAGACTGGCACATTGCTTGATGTGCGCTATGCAGGCAGCTTCTCGTTGCAGCGCAGAGCAAATGGCTGACCAACACCGGCCAAGATTAGAGGCTTTCTCAGCAGATGCCAACTTGACAGCCGCCTGAATAAAAAGGGGCATAGCAAACAAGCATCGTTCAAAACAGAGGGAGCCCCATCCACAAAGCTAGAAATGATCTGGTGGCTGCCTAACTCAACAATGATTAAACAGAATCCGAGTTGAAACTCCAACACGTCTGGCAAACAGGGGCTCTTTCAGGGTGGGAGGCATGCTAGTGCGAGGACCCTGTGAGGATGGGCCGCCACCAGATCACATCTAACAAAGCTGCCAGGGAGAATCTGAGATAATACACACAGTCACCAGCCAGACGCTCAAAGATGAAGCGTAGGTTCTTATTTTCCAAAAAAAGATCTACCAATTGGATCTTGGTAGATTTTCAGAGCATGAAAGCTTCCAAGCTGTGCCTTAGCCATGGCCCACTGACACTGGCTAACCCTTTGTGACGTTACCCTGGGACTCAAGACAAGGGGTGCTGTGCTCACCTCTGCCACAAAGCTTCATCTTCCAGAGTGGCCAGGGGTTCCACTGACAAGAGTGAGGGATTTTCTGAAAAATCTCTCCATTGATCTCTCAGTGCCCCAGTGTGTACTGCCTGGGAGACTGCAAAGTTCAGACACCGGAGAAAAGGAGAAGAGGTACAGCGACTGCAGTGACCCCTCAACTCTTACAACTACTTCTTTAATGAAAGCAGTGCAAAACTGTCTTAAACATGCAAAGGTCTTGTATCACTGTTCAAATGCTAAAGTATTGGAAAGACTTGTATCAAATTTACGTCCAAGTTAAATTCACTGACTTACAACAGAGGCAAACTTGGCTGCTGTCATTAACTAAACTGGTCACAAATGAGGCGGATTTTTGCAGTTTCAATTTCTTTCAGAACAAAAGAAGGAGAATGTTCTGTGAATTAATGTATAGTAGGATCACAGAAAACTATATCCACAAAGAAATCACGGACACATGATCACCAGTGCAACATCTACCATTATTGACAGCAGCGCGTTACTACAGCTTCCATTTTGAGGAACTCACCCTCCAGAAAGAAAAGTGCACACAGTAAAACAGGCAGGTTGAAACAGAAGAGGAAGGAGTGTATGCACTGCGGCACTGGGTGTCTGTAACGGAATATGGGCTCTGTGTCACAGAAACGTACACTTGTTTTGGCTGGATTGTTTCAGTCTTGCTTTTCACTGGCACTAAATTCATCAATATGAACATACACAGTTGAGAGCCCTCAACAGTGGCACTAATTAATTTTTTTAAAGTGATGTTAAATCCTAAATCAGATTTTGCAAATTGCTACTTGGATCACTTTTGCTGGTACCAAACAAACTGAATGATTCATAACAATGGCACTAATCAAATTCTGAAAAGCCAAGTGACCCCCTGCTCTTGCTTGATAACTGGGAAACAGTGCGAGAGAGGGCAGGAGGCTGCAAGATTAAAGTTAAAGAGGTTCAGGAGGAAATTGAAGCCAGCGATGCTTTATGTTGCTCCATTGTGCTCGGAAAGCAAGCCAGCAGATTTGCTGTCCTAGAAAAGGAGAGGGAATTTGCCGAAGTTTCCAGCGCACAACTTCCAGAAAGCAACTGCTCAGGTGTAACGTATAAAAACACAGCTATATTTTGCAGATGTTTTAATGTACTCAAGTCTTTTGGATATATACTTGGATGTTTGCAGTGCTAAAACACAACTGTGTCATTTCTAATGACTTTGGATTCATAATCCTGAGAATAGCAGTAACTAGCTCTAGAAAATAATCACCAGTAATATTCTCTATCCATGAACAGCAGCAAATGTCTGCTCCAGGAGGTAACTTCAGACACTTCTAGATTTTTATTCTTTTGCAAACAGGTAGACAAATCTACATTGAATATAGGCTTCGTTCAATTTTCTAATACAGCTGCACACAGACATCATAACGCACCTGGCTGCATCAGCTTATGTCTGTGTTCATTCGGTCTGTGATATTACCCAATGTGACCTAGCATAAGACACTGGGTTCAAAAAACACTAGAAAGTAGAAGAGAAAGAAAAATGGCTCTTTTAAATACTAGGCACCGTTCCATTCCACCTAGAAGGGCACTTTAAATCAGTATTTCCTAACTACGATAGTAATTTAAATTTAACAGGGCAAGGATTACATAGTGAATACCGCTAAGTATGTTTTATATAAAGATTAGATCTAATAAGACACTTGTCATATATTCCACAACTGCCAAATGATTTTTAAAAACAGATTTATTGAGGGTGACCAGCTGTATAAAAGACTGTATGACCTGTAACACTGTAGTTAAAGAAACATTATCAGCTTCAAAAAACAGTGAAATTACTTTATCTATTATGGCTACAAATGGTGACTAACTCTGTTACAACTGAACTACACTAGCAAAGAGAAAACCATTCCCTGTATTTTTTTAAGTAAGCTTCGTTGTACATTTGACAGCAGTTTGTGTCTAGATGGGTTCAGAGTTTTGCTTTTGATTAGTTGTCTCAGGCAGTAGCTATCTGGGGTTGCTATGCTTATACCCATTTACTTCCCCTTGGCAAAAGACTCTTAGAAGTATCACTGGGGATGCAGAATAAAGCTTTTATATTTTAAAATTACACATTTTAAAATAACTCAGTTGAGGCCTCTATTTTTAAGGACGTTCTGTAAGTCAGCTTCAAAGACTTAAAAATTTGCATTTTTAAGCTTTATGCTCACACTGAGATTACATAAATATATATGTAAAAATACATGTATGTATACGTATACACAAAAATTAATATACATAATCAAGATATGAAATCCAAATCCAACTTCAGACTTTGATTTTTAAGGTACCGTCCTGAGTGGTAGAGCGACTGTCATTTGGCCAAGTCACTGAGAAACGATGTAGTTGTGAAGTTGGGCTCTGAGCTGATCTGGTTTCTCCAGGCTTTCTACCAGCTTTCTGCAATGAGTACAGCAGGTCACGACAGGCCCTTGATGCAACATTCTGATCAGCGCGAGCATCCAAGTAATGTTTTTTGGAAACACAGGTTTTAATAGCTTGGTATAAAGCTGTCTCTAATTTCATTTTTAGGCATGTCTCTAATCTTTTTTTTTTCCATCAATGAAAATTCATGCTCTTACGTTTCAGAGTTTTCAAAGAAACAGTTGCCAGGGTTGATCACTACAAATGTACACTGTCAGCATGACACCATTATCACCTCTTCTTAAATTAATATCAGGTAGTTTACTCCATCTCCAGCATATATCCTGAGACAATCAGTTTAATGGCCTATGCAGGTGCACTGCCAAAATCAAGACAGATAGAGCAAGACAGCCAGAAGGTTACCTTATGTCTTTTCTAATGCCTCATTTTAAGTTACCTTTAATTCTGCAAATCCAATTTTTTCATATTTGAAGCTCCTCGTAACAAGATTCATATCACCTACCCTTTTTCTCCTTCACTTAAACTTCCTGTTTCAGCTAGACCAATAAATATGCCACCTCCTACAATTCCAGTAAAGGAAGTTTTCTATGGGCTGCTGTCATGACATTGTAGTTTACATACAAATGCTCCAAGGAAACCATGCATTCACAGATGGCTTTCGACTCATTATATCGACCAGCTAACTGTAAGCCTGCAAGACTTAAGCTAAAGAAAAGTATTCCATTTGCACTGGGAACATGCAGGAAAGCTCATCTACTATTTAAAGAGAGACTGTGCAGTTTGTGTTTGCTACAGCTGCAAAGCCACATAAGCATAATTATTTCAGTGAAGTCTCTTCTGCTGACTAGGTAGATACCACAAAGACAGTGCAGCTGTTAGAAAAAAGGTCCAGATCCATAAACATATCTATAAGCTTTTGATTTCAAGGGGCTATTAGCTGCAAAATGCCTCTGTGGATCTGCATACAAGTCAGATCTCTTCCCACCTCTGCCACAAACTCTTAGCATGACCTTCATCACATCACTTAGCCTCATCCTTTACCTCACCCACCTGTGAACAGAGGAAGGGGGACAAGCATTATCTACAACAAGGGCTTGGGGAGTTTGGTATTAATTTGTGCTTATTAATTGCTTGGAGAGCTGAGGAAGAGAGGGAAGTGTAAAAGCAAAGTCTTTTTATTAAAGGAAGTTGGGAGACAAAAAGTGGGACAACTTCTGTAATCCTGAAGGAAGGCTCCCAACTGGGAAAGGGCACACAGAGGGAGGCAGCGACTGCGGGAGGGAGCACTGTGGCGCAGTTGCCATCAGGCTTGCAACTAGTCAGCCTCCTTCCCTCTCTCCTGCCTTCTTCACACTCCCCCACTCCTCAAATTTATTTCATTTCACATTTTGTGTACTTCTCCCAACCTCTGTGATTGTTTTCTCCTCGAACAAGACCAGAGCTGGCACTCTGCTCCTGCTGCAGCTCACTGCAAGCTCTGGGCTCCGTCCTGCCAGCTGCTGAGCTCCCCTGTGCACTGCCCCACAGCCAGAGAAGTCAGCAAGCACCGAGGGTGCTCAGAGCTTTGCAGAAGGGCAGGATCCCACCATCAGAGAAAAAACTCAGCCAACAAATCTCTCCTAACATTTCTTGACAACATAGGTTAGCTGATACTTCCTTACTTGCTGTACAGTTACCCTGATTTTACACCGCAAACTAACAACAGAACTGTACAAGGTACGAGTCACCCAGAGTGATCCCCGGTACGTCACAATACAGGAAAATCCTTCAATGCTCAATGTTATCAGAGCAGTGACAAGGGATAGGTGATCTGCCAAACGAAACATCCAGAAAAACAGCCTTATTGGTAGAGGACATAAACATCTCATCTCTTGAATGATAAGACAGAGTCTACATTTTATTTTTTCTAATTAAAATTTGACTCATAACTTCACCTGGCTGAGGTGAAGTTATTTCATATTTCTAAAAGAGTTGATAGGCATGAAGTGACTGGTCACGCAGTATTAGCAACCAAGACCTTTCTTACAGAGCTAGCTGTCCAGAAATCTTCAAATGTTTTTCACGGGCAATTCCAGATGTTCAAACTCTGGCTTTTGGTACTATACTAATAAGTAAGTAACTGTGTCACACATTTAAATGATCCCTTTTGCTGTGACCTATCATGTCTGCCAACTGATAGAAGTACTTTGTAGAGTCTGTAAACCCCTGTTTTGAAACAACAAGCAAAACACGTGTACAATAACACATGATGTATGTTTAGGAGAAACCCAGAAACATTTGGCTTGTACAAATTCATATTTCTAGCTTATCTGCCCCCAAACAGCTCACAGACGCTGCACAGGTCTATATTAATACACACCATAATGCACTTTATTCTGGATGACTGATAATGGGATTATTGCTCATACACCAAAAGCAAGACATCCAAAATTGTATCAGTTTATTCCTAAGGAACAGAATGATTGTCAGATCCTAATATGTTTATCATCATGAGGCTGAGCCAGAGGGGTTAGCTCTATATAGTTCCTGGAAATTAGAGCATATGATTGTGTCACAGGATTCATAGTCAGCGTTTGATAGAGCAACCGTCTACAAAAAAAGGACACCCAATCTGAAAAGTGATTCTCTTTGGAGTGGTTCCTGTAATTCATGGGAATGTTTCAGGACCTTGTAGCTAACAAAGCAGTGAATACGAGGCGGTTTCTAGACACATAAACTGCGGCTCCTGAATGCTCATTCTCCTCCCTGCTTGCTACTCCGTCTGAAAATGGCAATCTGGTTTCCACGTTTTCTCTGCACAGGCGGGCCTGAGCAAGCCAGCTGAAGAGGTCATTTCCTCCCTGTGGGACACTGTCCCGCAAAGGGTTTTACTCTGCCTAATCCAACCCCGAGAAGCATCTTTTTGCTACTAATCCTGACAACACCAGCCATCCCTACTGTGTTTAACAGAGACCGAGGGCTGTACGGACAGCGAAGCTAGATTCCTCTCTCACTGCAGGCATCTGATCCAAAGTCTTCTGCAGTCAAAGGAGAGACTCGTGTGGTATTTAATGGGGTTCGGATCAGACTTTAAGGACAGGGCTGATAGGCAGTGGCAGGGATGATGGGCTGGGCTGTAACCGTTTCCATGGAGAACAAGAGGCCTTCTCTAGGGCTGTCAAGCATCAGTACGAGAAGACGCATCACTAAGATGTATTTTCCCAGTTTAAACTTTACTTTTAAAAGAGTATTTGTATTTGCAAAGCACAAATTACAGTAGCCACAGTGGAGACTTCGTTAGCAAACAATGACAAGGCGAAGATATCACCAGAAGGAAAGCTAAGAACCACCACAAGGGTAAAGCACCCTCCTATTTCAATACCGTACCACAGAAAAACATCTGTCAAACAGTATTGCAGTCTGAAGTAATCAGTGCAACTAATTATCACTAATTGTAATATAGTTTCTGTCTTGCTGCTAATACATTTAGACTTGCTAATCAAATCAAACTATTCCACCTTGCCGTGCTGCTTTCAAATAAACATTTCAGCAAGGATAAAAAATGAAGCTTTGTTCTCATTTTTTTGTTATGGCTGTCTGGAGAGGCCAGTGGCTTTGTTCATTTATTTCACACTGCGACAAAAGTAGTAGTAAATGCCATCAGGAAGACTATTTGGCACTCTGAATGTTTTCATTTAAGAGCCAGAGCAGGTGAGCAGACGCGTGCACAGCACCGCACTGCCTCTCAGCCTAACACAGCCCCCGCTGCTGTTGCCCACAAAGAAGGGGAATGGCTCAGGTCACTCCCAGCAGAAGTGCAGGTGAGCAGCACCTTTAGAGGACGGCCACATATCCACTCTGCTCAGGAGCTATTGAGAAACACCTGATTTCAGTGGTGGAAGGCGCTAATTGAAAGACAAGGCAGTGCTGTGGGTAAACCCATAAACTAGATGCAGAAACCCCGGATTCAGTTTCCACCTCTGCTGCAAACTTTCCGGCACAACCTTGGCTGTCTTGCTAAATACCTCTGTGCCTCAGTTGCCTGTCTGTGGAAGTGGGATTATAACGTGTCTTTGTCTAAACTGAAAGCTCTTCAGATAGAAAATGTTCTCCACTGCATTTCTGTGCCTGGGTTAACACAAAGAGACCCCTAGCAGGCTTCTGGAAGCTCTTTTAATAAAAATAATTAAAATGTGGTTTCCAGAAATGAAATTACATTTGCAAATATATGATCTTCCTCCACCCTGAAAAAAATTAATGGAACTTCTTCCTTTAAAAATTTCACCATTCTATACATTTTTAATAGGTGACTACCCTACTGGGGACTTTAAGGTGTACCAGAGATCTGCACATTCTGGAAAGGAGTTTCAGGTAGGCAAAAAGGCACTTCCAGAGTACTGATGCTATTGAACTGAAGTGAACTCTACTATTCCACCCACAGTCCTGCACAACATATAGCACAAATTGCCACAGACACACACTTAACACTGAAGTAAGGCTGGAGCTTATTGCCCAAAGTACCAATACAGCCCTTGGAAATCTTTAAGGTTCCTGAAAGATCAGATTCTCAAACCCTCCCGGTTTTTTGAGGACTTTCTCCCAACCTAAATCCAACCATTTCCATGTATGCAGCCAACAGCTTTCTGAGGGAAAACCAACCACCAGCTTTTTGTATTGTGTCACAATAGAAACACACGTCCTCAAAATGCTGTCGTCAGTAAATACGCAGTCACTTAACTCCTGCTCCAAAACTTTAGCCACTATTTTTACAAATGCAAACGCAGAAAAGACCATAGTTATTGTAACAGTGGAACTGTATTTGAATATTTAGCAGCGCCTTAAAAAGCAATAACCAAATTAACTCAGAGCTACCATTAGTTGCCAGTCGAGCACAAACTTTTGACATTCCTAATAAAGAAGAAAGAAAACAACTAAATATTTTATACTAAAGAGTGCCTCAGATTTTAATTAATTTTTATTCTTTGAACTTTGCAAACAGCTACTTGTAACAGAGTTTACAAAGGCCATTTAAAATTGTGCTGTTGATCTAGAAATCAATGTGCATTCACAAAAGGCAGAGGAGTAAACATTCGTAACTGCCAAGTTTTCCACATACAAAAAGCAGCACCTGGAGGCTACTGAAGCAAACAGTAATCAGGGGGATTTTACATTGTGACAAGATGATTAAAATTAGCCAAATATAGACATAAAAAAATCTGACCTGCTTAAGAAGACTTCAGTATTCCTAAAAATCACAGCCTGTATCTGTTCTCCCCTACATTCATTTAAAGCAATTGTTTCGGAATGGGAAATCTCTGAGGAAGCCTGACCCTGTGCTGCAAGAGGCACTGGCACTCCACTAAATGCAAGAGTCATGCACACCACAGAGCAGAAATTGCTTGGCAAGCTGTAGACCCGTTCTGTAAGGTGCTTCCTAAGAGGGTACTACACATCCTCAACTCCCTGCAGTTCAACAGGAGTGTGAGGCACACATCATCTTCCCAACGTTTGACATGAACAAGATAAAATCTGGGGCAGTGGACAGATGTGACTATGACTATCCTGCACTTTGGAGTGCCTAAATTCCAACACCCAGACTAAGTATCCATTCGAAGAGATGCAGGGTGTATCTAAAAGGCTATCTTGTCAGTTTGAGTGTATAGTTCAACCTACCAATTGTACTTACCTCCTGGTTCTAGCTAGGAAGCAGAAAAATCAATTTTTCGTGCTATTACCAAACAGAACATGCTTGGGAAGAAACTGAAGCTCAGAGAGGTACTACGACGTGTGGTCAGTGCCTACTGGAAAGCTTCATGCCAGAACTACAGAAGCAAAGACAAAACTTCACCAGGACCTCTGGCCATGAAGTCCTTGTCTCCAGCCCACCAAAATCAAATGAAGTCTATGAAGCAAGCCACGAGACCAATATTACACTTCAGCAAATCACATAACTTCCAGACAACACATGCTTTTTATGCAGACTCTGTATCTTAACACCACTTAACTATGCATGGTTAAGATTCAAGAAATTTAGTAAGGAACACTTTCAACAACGTAAATCACAGCAAAAAAAAATTAAACTTTCTCCGGTGGAGGATCACGCACTACGTCAGAAATTAATTTAACCTAAGATGTGTCAAGGAACTGGAGCTATTCTGGCTTTGAGAAGGAACCAATGCTGTGGATGAGATGAGTGAGTAAAAGAAACTGTGTGGGAAGGAACAAGAGCTTGCACAGTACACATCTGTCAGCTCTATCAGATTTCCAGCTAAAACTCTAGCATCAAGAGACACCCCATGGATTTTGCATGACTTGTTGAAGGTCTATGCAACTGTAAATTACCATGCTGATTGCACCCATGTATACATGAAAATCTCTATTTCTGGGAGACAGAATATGGATAATATTCCTCATTTGAATTTTTTTGTGATTATTCATGTAATAATTGAAGCATAATTGAGTATTAGTTACTAACACAGTTATAAATAGTCCTTAGTTAACTGCTACAGAACATGGTGTGAAAGAAAGCAACCAAATGGACAGGTCCGTGGGATCAATCCACTCCACTGCACGCCGCAAACATATCAGTAAATTACCAGGGATGTCAGGTGTTTTCTGGTTGTAACAAAGTTGCCATTACATTACATGTGACATTGTTGATCTGTGTGCCCTGTGCTGCAAAATAATACAGCCCAGTTCTGCTTTGGTAAAGAATAGTCTGGGCCGAAGAGCAGCCATAATCTTGCACAGGGGTCTTACTAGCCAATCCATAGCCTGGGGGAAACAAATAACTTTATTTATTTATTTTTGTAAGGTTAGCTTTGCCTGAATCAGCTCCCTAAGCTGGCTCATCACGTCACTGCAGGAGCATCGTGCCAGGGCAAGGTAAAAGTTGGCCATATCCTCACTTAAAATAGCACCCAAAAATGTGAACGCTTCTGATAACTGTGCTGTTGCTGAAGAAAAATGAAGTCTTGCCACTGATGTCAGCAAGAACCGTAATTATCATGAAAACAGAGTTCCTTCTCGGGCTTCTAGAACAAAAGAGTCTGCGATACGATGAAAACATTTCTCCTAGCTTCATTTGGCCCTTGCCTGATGCATGAGTATACAAAGAGCTCTTGGCAATATATTGGCCTGAATTAGTCCACCAGGTTTTCAGACCTCTCCTCAAATCTTATTTCAAGACTGTCAACAGAAACAAGCAGTGAACCTTAGTGTGATAGTACCATCCGGAAGGGAAGAAGACCTTTATTTTGTATTTTAAAGAGAGAACGTTCTCACTGTCTCTAGGATTTCTGTGTTGTACATCTTTGAATTTAGATATTTAGATATCTTTGAATTCAGATATTTATATGACCATGGCAAAATCACAGTTATATCATTTATATGTATAAATGTATATACACTGCAGTTGGACTACTCAGCATTCTGAGGCACAGCAATCATGAAGGTATTTATTCTGAAAGTACTATGGTGATTATTTGAAACAAGAGCGATCTGCTGCTTCCATTTTAAAAACATGAAAGGAGGCTCAGGTGCCTTAAGGGACCAGCTAAATTACACACAGGAAGAAGCCACCAAAACAAGGAACTGATTTTACGTCTCCAAAGACCTGAGCCTGCAAGCCAGCCACTGGAATATTCTTTCCAAGTCACATCAAATCTGGGACCTTTCTATAGCTTCTTGTTCCTCCCTTTCTTTGTCACTGTCACAATTAAATTAAACTTTTACCTAGCTACCAAATGGTCAACTGCTCTGCTGCCCTTACTCAGCGTTAGTTGCTAGATGGAGGATGAAGATAGTAAACTCACTGAAGAACAGACAGTCTTTTAGACCTGTATCTGCAGCACGTTACAACTGTGCCTTATCTTTGGCTGGCATACCACTCTGCACTTAAATAATACCACCAAACCAAAGTCCACCTAAATAATACCACCAAACCAAAGTCCTACAGGTTCCAGAAAACTTTTGCTTTATTCATGAGGTTTTTAGAGCGGCCTCCTCTGAGAAGCACAGCCAGCCTGGACCTCTGCAGGGGAGTAAAGCAGGGTGCTCAGCCCAGTCAGTATGAGGGGTTTCCTATAGCTACTCTTCTCCTCGTAGCTGTTACCCAGACCCCAGAAGGGAAAATAAAAAGTTGTTCCATTTTAAAATTTTACCACCCTGTGCAAATTCCAATTCAAAATGCAAAATGCAATTTTAGCTGCACAATCTAGTGGCAACAGCATAGACAGAACAAAAGCCAAGCTCTACTCCCATTAGAGAGAGCAGGGACACGGCCAGCAACTCCTGGAGCAGGTGTCCTGACCAAAGCCTCATCCTGCAAGATTCTCAGCCCCTCCAGGGGACAGCTAAATGCCACTGCTGCCTACTGAAATAAACGGGAAAGTAGAAATGTTGCTCACTAGTGCTGAAAAGGATGCAAAGATTCTTCTTATGACTTGCTAAGTAGGAAAGAACTCCGAGCTACTTATAGCAAGGGCATCTTTTCAGCTCAAAGAGTCCACCACTCCCACCGGATGGCAGATGAAACTCTTATCTAAGACTGAGCTTAAAAAAAAAAAAAAAAAAAGAAAAAGAATTGGTATCAAAAAATATTTTAATAAAACCATTTTAAAGCTCATTTCCTAAGGAAGTGATACTTACAAAACTACAATGCCTTGTGTGTTACTTAGAACCTATTGTTCTAAGTGCAATTTCAACAAAACTGGACAGAAGAGTAGACATCTTGAGGATATTAAGTAACCAACAAAATTCAGAAAAACATGAGGTTCAGTATTTGGCCTAACTGAAGGTCAGAAACTATAGACCACCCCTCAACAGGCACCAGAGAATTAATATTTGAGAACACCTTTGTATGCCCCTGTCACTGTAAAACTTTGAATCAGAGTTTGCCTCTTCCTTAAGCACCAAGATAAGGCACAAAACCATCAAAAACCTGGTTTCCAAAGCATTTATGCTCACAGAACAATATATTTAAGAGAGCAAAAATGCCATAGGACTATTAGGCCTAAATAACCACAGCTATGCATTCGCAGCAAGTGCAGACCCACACCATTTTGGCAGCCTGACTTAACTGAGCCATGTTTCTAAAGTGTTTTGAAGGTCAACAGTATTACAGAGAGCTTCCTGCGGTGTCTGTTAAAGACGCAAAACAACACTTATTATAATTCCATTTCCACACATGCACAACTTGGCCTTGGAAACATCTATTTGCAGAATTAATTCTGGCTCAGGTTCCCAATCAGATGAAACCTCTCTTTGCTTTCCAGCACCAGCGTTTCACCCTCATCTGAAACTTTCCAGGTCACTGCTCGACTTCTGGCTTTAGCATTGGGGATTTTCTTAATCTGAACCAAAGCCTTTCAGATGTTTGGGGATTTCCAAGAGTGAATGTAAATACATTTTCCCCATTTTAAATCCATATTGTCTCAGCTGTCAAGGACAGCAAGACCGATCTGTAGCCTGTAGCCCACTGAAGGCAGTGAGAACTAGTCTCACTGGTAAAGAAGTGGAACTGAATCCATGCTGTATGCCAGGGACCTTTCAATCAACTTTGAAATGGCTTTGGACCTGTCCCAGTCTCTACTGGTGACAGCAACACTGACTAAATCTGGAGAGGAAAGAGGAACATGTTAAAGGTAATTGGGAAAAAAAGTCACTTCTGAACATGTTCCTCGGGCAGTTCCTACAAATGCAGTTAAGTTTAATAAGCATCAGTCCTACTGTCTATTGTCCCTTCCCAATCAGAAAGCCCCAGGGGCTGCTGGACTAAGGCTGACACTGGAGACAGGAACTTCACTGATCAAGGGCTTGGGGACAGGGACCAGAGGTGCTGCCGTGATCAGTCCCTTCTGGCACAACATACACATGGGATTGTAGTTATAGATAGGTTTCAACAAAAGCTCTCACTGTAGAAGCACTTAGTCTGCTTCAGCTGAAGTCAATAGTAAAACTCCTGTTGACTTCAGCAAGAGATAGTATAAGCCACTGTCGAGAGATTTTGAAAATCCAATGCCACACCATTAAGCTGTACCGCAAAAAGCAGATCTGTTGAGCAAGAAAAGTCTAGCTGTACACACTGACACTTCTCAGAGCAGAGCTGCACTTAACTGTACTACTCCTTATGCCATAAGGAATACACCAAAGAACAGACTGGAGAGGCAATGCAACTACAGATATAGAACGGCATTTAAAACCCAGCTCCCTGTATTCCTCACAAGCTTCTGACTGTAATCCTGTAATGTTAGCTTTATACATGCACAGCGTTTCCTCCCCCCACTGTGGTTAGTTTAGTTTCAGTTGGAAAATTACGTTTTGTTACATCATCTATAGACTCTTCGTACGTGGAAGCATCCCATCTGCAAAGTGATTCACATGATACTGCTGAGATATAAAATTCCAGAACGATCCAACACAATGTTTATTTCTAACTACTAACTAGTCTAATAAAGCCAGAAAAAAAGAAAAAAGAAAAAAAAAAAAAAAAGAGTCTGACGCAAACCTTTCTTCAGCTCTTTTAGACTGTGAAAATACATCGGCAGCTTTTCTAACCTGCAAACCACCAGGGAGTTCCAGCATCCTTAACAGATAGTCTGAGATCCTGGTTAAGATAAGTTACTCGAAAGAAGTTTGAAATAATTATCCAATGCCCGAAGGCTGTGGTTAACAATGTAAAACAGTCACTGCCTCTTTACACTTCCACATACATACAGATTCTTTGTGAAATAAACACACACCCGGCTTTAGCATGAAAATCCAAACTATACACCTTTGCAACTCAACGTGCTTATGTGTATCTCTGCATCAGAATACGGTAGTTACCACAGCAAATTAAAGACAGCACCTCAGGGGAGAAGAAAAGAAGGGAACTGAGTGCACTTACCTGATAGTTCTGTTAAAATCCCACCTTTACTCATACTGAGCCAAGTTCTCCACTAGTGTAAATGTACTGATTTCAGAAAATTTTAAACCAGCAGAAAATAGGACACATCCCCCAGATGTCCCTGTACGTTCAAATGTCCCATCTGCACAAACAAGCCTACAGGATGGCAAAGAGCAAATTTCAAGTACCCCTGAAATCACTGTGGTCAGTCTAAAAGCAGTTTCAACATCACAGCACTCCACCAACTTCTGCAGAGTTACTCCTGGCGTACATCAGAATCAGACTCTGTATCAAGCTCTCTGCCTCAAAAATTCATAAAAGACCAAATCACAGAGTTAAAAAGGAAGTACCAGCCTCTGGATAGCCAATGATAAAAAACCATAAAAATCAAAACAACTATGTACTATCAACCTTAACCACATAGTTCTTCTATGAATTTTACAATGCAGTGGTTATTGGCCACAGCATGTCACATGCTGAAACAATTATGGTAGGGGAGGTAGTTTTAACTGGTTCTTCTCCTGTCTAAATTCATACCTGTACTAATTAATTTTTGACTACTAAATTTGTATAATTCTTTACATTTTCGTAGTTCTTTATACTTTCAGAAGGCTAGAGAAATATTAACCAATTAGTCCATAATCTTGAACTGCTGCAGCAAAGTACCCTTCCATTAAACTGGTAAAAACCTATATAACATACAGTTTTAGCTGTGTGAAAGCAAACTTCGAGTGCAGTAAAGTACAGGCAATCCTTTTCTTCCTATATCTGATCAAAAGAAAAATTTCCTTTCAAATGTGCCCACATGCATTATTGCCTTTTAGTAGCCTCCCAGTTTGAGCTTTTCAGACACCAAAAAAATAACGTGAGTGTTTATCTGCTGGCTCAGTTCATTAAAGTGAAATTAACTGCATCTTGTCCCTTCACATCACACACAGCTCCTCTCCTGTTCTCTTCCTCCCGTGGGAGAAAACAAATACACTTCTGTCTCTATTTGTAAAAAGTAGATGATAATGTGCATTGGTCAGGCTACGGTGACTCGAAGGGCCAAAGCTCCACCAATTCTCCTCCCCCTGGATGGCAGCTGGACCCCTGCGTGAGGAAGGGACCAGCGTGAGGTGTCGAAGCCTCCTTCTCTCCTCCAGTGAAAATCTCGGGAGGCCACGCAGGGCCTGCTAATACTGCAGAAGCCCACAAACACGGCTTTTTAAAATACACTCCTACTTTTTCTAACATTAGGATTGTTAAGATGAAACAAATACTTTTACACCCTGAATCTCCAAAGCTAGCAGACTCTGGCACTTCAGTTAAGATGGTAAAATACTGTCTTAATACCCTGTGCTCCTCACAGCATTTTTTCTGGGAACTGAGGGGAGAGAAGGGAAAAGTGAGAGGGGTAAGTCTGTGCCTTTCAGGGTTGAACTGACAGACACAGAGGAGATACAGAAAGTTCTACATCAAAATTCCTGAGAGAAGGTGCCGTCTTTTCCAGTTACCATCAATACCCTTTTTTGTCAGGCTGACGGTTCTGTGTATGTTGCACCAAGATTACATCACACTTGCTTTCTTTTCACTTCTCCCTCCCCTTTTCTGTGCCATCCAAACTCAGAAAAGGATAGGTGGATAGGCTGGACTTCACTGCTGTCCCTTACTGGCAGAAAGAAGAAATAAGCATTAAAATACTGCATAGTGCTGCTTTTCTTTATGACAGTGTTTAACACCCTATCCAGGATTATTAATAGCGGTTTCACAAGCTCACTCATTCACTTTCAAGCATGCATCTGTACAAACCATGCCATCTTCTGGTGCTTCCTGGCAGCAAAAAAGAAATACCAGTGTCAGGACTTAAAACTGTCACCCCCATCACTGACTCTGTAGGGAGTCCTCTCTTTACCACCCTGTATCTGAGTGCAACACTGCACTCCAGAAAAATGTTTCACAGCTCTTCCAGGTACCAAAATCACAATGAAAAATGAAGTGCCAGAAACATTCTGACTTACTGTGAGAATACCAACTCTGTCCTACAAACTAAGTCAGCAACCTCTGTTTTGGAAAAAAGTCTGTATTCAAGTTATTATAAAAGACACTCCTATGAACAGAAAATAATTTTGAAATAACTTTCTTAATATGACAAAAGCATCTGTACATCAGGAAATTTATGACAGCTGGAACTGACTCCCCATATGTGGTAAACAGAGATTGGCTAACATACTGAGTTACTCTCTCATCCCCTAACATTTTTTTCTGTATCCTGCAGAAATAGTTCCAAACATTATAGCTCACAAACAAGTGGCTGCTATACGTTTTCTTCCCCTGCAGCCAGCCAAGGCTCCTCAACGCCTTTGCATGTCACAGATTCCCCTGGATATTAAGAGACTGGTTGTTTGCTTCCACTTTCTCTATTGGAAAGTTGTTCCAGAACCTCATTCTTCTTGTCACTTCTTTGAGGCTAACACAAGACCCAACCTTCATTTCTATTGTAGTTGCAGTTAGAGGACCACTGTATAATTTACCTTTACACACCATGTATCTCACAAAGTCTTAAAGAAACGGTTGTTACACACCGAGCACACCACTATACACTAATGCCTTAGCATACACAGTTCTCCATTTAATTGTGCGATGTAGTCATGTGTTTCTATGCAGACTCATTACTGTGGAGGAGTGTCACGCCATTGAAAAACATCCTGACAGCATGAAACCATGACTGTGTGTCAGGCAAGAATCGTATAAGGTCAACTATACCTGTGGTATCTGAGCGCCTGCTGGGAAAATAAAGGACAAGTGGTCAGTTACATTATGGCACAACCCTTATACCATTAAGTCAGTATGAGACCTAACCCAACCTATACAGTCCCCAGTCTGGTAAGAGGAAGCACCATTGGCATTTTGATCCCCTACCAGGCTGCTTACACAGCTCCTAGTAGCACTGAAGGTCTGCAGTGGTAAAGTTTTGGGTGAAAGAATGCTACTTTTTAAAAAAGGAATATTGGAAGACTACTCATTTGTTCCCATGTTTTATAGCAGCCAATATTACTTAACATTAAAGAACGGCACTAGTATGCTTTCTTCCAATTATGTTTGCTTGCTTTTCTGTAGTGAGCAAAATGTTAAGAGTAAACTAAGTCAAATAAGTTTCAACTGTGTTTATGAATCACATTGATTTTTCTGGGTCTCATGTAACGGATAATGCTGCAAACATTAGGAATCTGAAAAGAAAGAGAGTATTTCCTACTGAAGAAGTGAATTGGTGACATTTTCTTCAAGAAATATAAGGAGTTCCAAAGTATCCCTCTAATATTATATCCAAGCAAGGTTACAAAATTGACAGACACTAACTTCTGTTAACATAGATAAATTGATTGCAGACTGCAACCCAAAATACTGCTATGCTCTGGAAGAGACTTTCTCCTTGAGGGACACTGTTCCCAGCTATAGTAAGGTATAGGTCTTACATCTGAAATAAAAAAATGAAAGCTTTAAGTAGAATTCCAGAATTCCATTAGACCTGAAATGGCCGAGAGCTCAGGGATGTAGAACATGTCTAGCTCTCAAAATAGTGTGGGAAAAAATAATAGGAGTTGATTCTTCATTCCCTTTCCCTCCAGCATGCAGAATACAGAGGAATACAGTTGATGCACCCATGCTCACGAGGAGGTCAGCTGTCTTCCTCCCTCCTCTCTCTTCATGGCCTATGACATCATGATGAAGACAGAAGGGCTGGAGTTGAGCGGTGCTGTGTTAACTGTCAGAGGAACCCATTAGCAAGGAATTCATATCAGCTAAATCCACATTAATTACCACTTCCAAATCAAGAGCTCACTTCTGAAGCAGATCACCCAGAGATCTGCTCAAAGCAGATCTTGTACTTTGGTTCGCATTACAAAGTCATCTTGGAGTAGACCAAGTGGATTCCTTTTGGATTAACCTCAATAGATGAATACACTTCTGGAGCACACTTAACATGTTCCATGCAGTAACAGACACTCAGTGCCCAGGACCAGACTAGGGCTAGCCTGAACCCTCAGGATGTGTAGAGTGTCCTCAGCACCAACAGGTCCTCAGCACCGGCTGTTCTGCTCTCCAGATCTCCTTCCATTGCACTGCACTACTCGCTGATGTGGGCATAGCCACTGTCTTCCTATGAACCCCAAGAAACTAAAGAAAAGGGTATCTTATCGCAAGAAAGTATGTTTTTATGTTTCAACCTAAAAATCCTTCAGGGTGAAGGAGCCAAGGCTATGCAGTAAAGATAGGAAGCCAGCTGGGAGCCAGTCCAACTACCAGTGACTAGTGGAAGTTGAGTTTTCACTGTACAATTACTTCCACTACTCAGAGAGCATTATAAACATCCACATTAGAAACAGATCATCTTAGTCACGGCAAGTGATAGCATTCAGATGTGAACATCCCTCAGACAACGCTGATGTATTTTCTTACTTGCCCAATGAAAGCTGAGGTAGGTTTACCCACCTAAACAAAAAGAAAGAGGGGGTCCCTCATGCATTTTGCTAGATCATCTTTATATTACCTCTTGGTACACAGGTAAGGTAAGAAAACCGACTCATCCATTCTGGGAGTTAAGAATAAGTTCAAATGAAATGATTTAGCTTTAAATTACTACACTGAGCAGAGACATCGTAACTCTAACTATAGGGTTAATCAAACATTTTAACATGGACATCTGAATATAGAAAGGGTAGTAATGACACTCCAGTAGAGAAAATCAATCACACCTCCAGTTACAGCTGGTAATTAAAAAAAGATGGAGTATATTAGCCTTAAGAAATAAAAATGCACCACATTTTGACAATTCCAGCCACTACTGGTTTAAGTCACATTAAAGCTCATCTCCCCGCACATTTTCTGGGTACGCATTCAGCAAGAGTTTGTTCCATGCAAGAATGGATCAACTTCATGCAAATAAACAGTAAGACTGAAAAGTGTGCATAGGAGTATTAATCCTCATCTTAACTCCTCATCTAGCACCAAACTTGCAGAACAGAATTTCTGCCTATCATCATTAGCTAATTAGTCTTAAAATATTAGCTTCTATTTCTTCTGGGAAAGGAGGAAATGTGGGGAGAGGAAACTGTTCAGACCTATGCCAGCTATGGGTATGCATACAGTCACAACCTGCCTGCTAGCAGGTCCTCCACAGAAACTCCTAAGCCTCCCCTTTGCCGGGAACTGGGAAAGACAATCATCTTTCCATCTCAAAGTTTTACCTATCCCTCTTGATTTCCCATCCCAACACTGGGGCCTCCCTGTTCTGTTCACAAAGAACCCATGAACTTAAACTTTACTCCCTTTGTTCTAGATATCATCTCTTACTCCTGTTTCTCATGCTCTTTGGGTGTTTTGATGTCGATATGATCTGGAAACCTCTTCTGCCAGGGGGAGGGGATTTTTTCTCCTTAAAATATGAAGGGTGCTTATGCCAAAGCCCTTGAGTTTGTCAGAATCTGGCCCTTGGAACATAAATCTCTCTCTACTTCTCCTTCTAAGCCACTTCCACTAAAAAAAACAGTTTGGATGTTCTTAGTCTAGACAGCAGACGGTTCTCTCAGAATCATGTTGCCTAGGCTTGTAAAGCAACCAAATAATTTTTGTTTAAGACTCATTCATTGCACATTCAGCATATCAGACCAAATTCCCATGGAAGTCCAGTACTCCACTAATGGTAATTTCAAGCCTTTCTAAGTTTAAAGTAGTGTAATGACTTTGGAGGAATTGTTCCTACCTAATGGATCCTTAACCTGGGAAGGTAAAATTTCTTCAGTGGATCACAACCCAACAGACTATAAGAGCTCTGAGTGTCAAGAATCTGCCTTTTAATAAACCTCAGGTCATGTATGTGTCTAATCTGGTGAGAACTATGCCTTTTAAAAACTCTATGTATTTACATGATAGGTTGCAACAGCCCAGCTGATGAACACGTAAGTATCTAATGATCGAAAGATCTTTTTCAAGCAACAGTGAATCGTTAAGTAAATATGTAGCAATTTGCAGCTAGCTATTATTCAGACTTTGTACTGGAAGAACATTTTTAAAGCTTTTTTTTAAAGAAATAACTGCAAGTGACACCAAAATCTGAGGGTTTAGACACAGTCTTTAGAGAAAGACGATTGGCAAACTAACAGTGGCTTCAGTTGAAACTAGCTTAATGAAAGAATAAGAATCTTAGGGATCGAGTCAAACATTGTATCAGTGGTTGGCCAATTTAGGACCTTTTTTTTTTTTATAAAGAGTAGTTTGGGAACGGTGGCGGAAGTTATGTCCACCTGGCCCAGATGCTCAGGAAGTATCAACAATCACAGCTCAACTGAACCCAACAAAACCACAAAATCTTAATCTGACCGAAGTCATACCTTTTCCTTCTTTTTTTTTTTTGTTTTCAAATGGTGAAGCAAAATGGAAGACTATCAGAAATTGTAATTATGGACAAAGCTTTTGCTCGCCACTGTGCCCAGCTAAGACTAGTAGAACTAAAAAGTGCCATACAGGAAAAAGATCTTCAGGAAATACATTAGTGGATTTCAGTCCAGCTTTCAGGACATTGGATCATCTTACAAAATCCATCAGTGCCATCTGACAGCACTCAGTTTAATAGGTGGCAATTTCAAAGAGCAACCAGGGACTGAACTGCAAAAAAACCCAACAACTCAACTTTAAGATAATAACTATATATATTATTTTCTCTATTTTTCATCTTTACAGGATAGCAAATCCGTAACAGTGGATGGAGTGGACCACCTCAGCCAGCCTAAGCCAGGAAAATTCCAGCTTGCTTGCTCTATATTTGTAACATATTTGGCAAAGACACTCAAAGTTGAGTTTTGGGGAAAGTTTATTCTGCCACTGTGTATGGCTAAACTTCAGCTACTATTGCCTTCAATTTATTACTCACTTTTTGCATTACCTTATGGTCTGGGAGTCCTGGAAGAGAATTGCATTAAGCCAAACACCGAATGCACACAGGACAAAGACAGACCCAGATCCAAAGAGCTTACAGTTCAGCACCTTTAGGAGAACAGCTTTAATTAAAAAAATGCAAGAGGAAAAAAGAGAAAATAACCAACTATAGCCAAAATTTTTCAACCAAGAGGCCTGAAATCCAGAGCTTAAATCCAGATTTAGTCTCATAAATAAAAATGATATATCTAAAGGTGCCAGAAATATGAGTTCATACTGAAGGCCCCGTAAGCTCTCAGACTTAAAAACTCACGAATGCAAACAAAATCAGACTCACAGCCAAGAATACAGACTGACGCTCAAAATCTATTCTTAAAACAGGTCTTCGGCCTTTCCTCCACCTACCTAAGGCATACATTAAAGCTAAGTGTTGGCCTAGATTTCAACCTAAGTTCCATCAGTTTTATGAATTTATACCCAAGTCTCAACATTATTGCATAGGAGCTGCTGATGACTTCCCTCTTTAATCATCAGCGCTAGTCCTCTGTGTGTGTATGTTTGCACATACATGTGGGGGGGAAAAGGGATGAATCTCCAGTGTCGAAAAATCAACTGAATGCTTCACTCCCACACTGAGTTTGGCATACGAAAATCATAGGCTTTTCAGAACCCTCCGTTATATTATTCATGCAGAATGCACTCAGCTTTCTATTGTTCCTGTTCTCATTGTTTATAAATGAGTCTTTGCTTCATCTGGGGATGGAAGTTCCTTTAAGTTTCCCTCAGTAAATGAGGTGCAGTGCTAGCGCTCAGAGGGTTAAAGAAGTTTCTGGAAATATTTGTGCTTCTGGAAAAAACAATATTTTCCTTCTTTATTGAAGGAAAAATGAACAACTGGAGCTGGTTAATTTGTTTTGGCCAATCTGATACACAGGTTCCTAATTGCTTCCTAAATGTTTCAGAAAATAATTAAGTTCTTCATTTTGTTCTGTTACCGCAACATTTGCGGAGGAAATTTCTAAATATGTTAAGACTCTTGCTTTTACACTTCGCTTAAATATTCCCAGCACTACCATATTAAAAAAACAAGATCCTGAGACATGGTCTTCAAATGTTGTGCATGGCGTAAATACTGTTTCTCATGACAGGACATGAATTGTACCAGGAATGGCTGGTCCCTTCTGTTATGGCCAATACAGCTGCAGAAAAACATATAACCCCTTTGTCTAGCAATATTGCGAATTTCATGATTTATCTTGTTCGACAGTTCAGGCTGTCATCATTAATCCTGGTGATTGTGCAAGATTCTGATGCATTCCCCCAGCTTAGAGTTTTTTCAATCCAATTTAAGTTAATAAACAGTGGACTGAATTGCAAAAGAAAAAAAGTAAGTTAATCGCATGGCAACTTAATCGCTTTTGCCTTCAGAGGACATCCTTCTGGTTTGGGTCTAATATCACAGCGTTTTAAAGGTAGGTAAGTAAAAGGCACTGTGTCTTTTACTCCTCCATTTGTGGTACACTTTCTGTTTTTGAAGTTCAAAGGACTTCTTTTATGTTCCTACTAAGGCTGAGATATTGCAGATCCAAAGGGGACAACAGGCAGAGTGTCACCTGACATACTGGAGACAGAAAACTGGAGTCAAATCCATCCACCCATCCATATTTTGGAGTGAAAAGAAACTTCCGTTTTGAACTAAGGACTCAAGAAACGTAACCGTTTGCCAGTTAGCGGAAATACATTTACATTTAACTAATTTAAGCAAAGAAACAATTCAATCTCTTTCAAAAAACATCTCCTGTCTACTTGCAAATATCAATCGACTTTATGAAATGGATGGGGTTTGTCTTTTTAATATCAACCCCTAACATAATAGCTCTTAACAGATGTTTAATGAAACCATCCCCAAAAGCAGTATCTTTAAGCCAACAATCTCCATCTTCCATGGGTTCTCCTAACACTCTGGACTGCCTTCATCCACCCTCTGCTCTTCTCACCTGCTTTTCTGCCTCTGGCCAGATTCACACCAGCGCAAACTCTGGGTAACTCCAGTGAACTCCAGGGAAATATATTTCTGGATTTACACCTGCCTAGCCAACAGAAAATGTAAATTGAGCTGAATGGTATTTAGTTTGCTCACAAAAGGCATTTTTTCCCTTTAGTTTATGAGGAAAAAATAATGAAGTCTAGATTCTATTGCTCATACACCTCTTCAGTAGTACCGCATTCCTCAATAGACCCTATTGAAAAAAGCTACTCACAGACTTTTTCACTCAAAACATACAAGCAGGACTTGGTCTGCAATTAGTAGTGGAGAGAACAAAAAGTATTTCTTTCAGCAAAGATAAGCACTATAGGTCATTTGAAGGAGTGACAGTAGTGCAGTATTTCAATTGCTTTTAAAACAACAGTTATTTTTTTATATATTTGCAGTTTAAGTGCCAGGTTTTGTCTAAGAAGAAAGAAAGAAGATTGCAAATGTTCCTGTCACTGCTATATTCCAGTTAGTTTTAGAGGAGCAAAGACGATAGATTAAAACAACCCCGTGTAACAGTGGAGAGTAAATAACCTACAAATCTGGAAACTCGTCTGTGTGTGCAACGAGGACTGGCGCTGAGTGGAACCCATACTAGGGAAAAAGTGCACTGAAAGAAGCCTGGGTTGTTTTTAATTTAAATCCATGCCTATTCAAAAGAGTCATATCTGAATTTCTAAGAGCAAGCAAAATCACTATGCATTTACCATACTAAATGCCTTTTTCATCAACTAACAAAACAGAACAGATACAAATGAACCAATCAGGGATTTCGAGTGAGCTATCAGTGCTAGAAAAGCTACTCTGCACATTCCAGTTGAGTCACCACAGAGAAGTAGGAAAAAAAAAAGGGGAAAAAAAAGAGGGGGAAATAAATTACTGTGTGCAACTCCATCTGCAAACTGCTTCTCCCGCACTGGTATGTAATAAAATGTGTTGCTAAGATACAAGCTGCTAAAGAAGTTCATTAAAGGACACTTTAAACAAAGCTGCCAGACTCTTTTCCCTTTAAAGACTGCTTATTTGGTTCTGTCCCTTGTGTTTATAATTAGATCCTCTATATGAGAGATTGTGCTCCATTCAAGCCCACTCAGCAATGAATGTTAATAAAACAACGTAAATAAGGCACTGGCTTAGGTTGTATATATTTACGGGCTTCGGAGCTGTTGATAGAAATACATCTGGATTCCACTTGTATTTTTAAATGCAAACTAAAGCTTTTCCAAGTAGCTTCTTCCCAAGCTAGAGAGCAGAAATGTCAGCTTCTGCACCCGCACTCTAACCTAACTTGTAGCAAATACTTTCAGGCAAAGAAAACTGGCTTCTTGCCTGAAGTTTGGAGTTTCTGAGATGCCTCTCGTGTAAGCTTTTATGTGTGAGCCTTTGTTATCTACACTGAAATAAAGGCCAAGATTGTTTATGTCTTTCACCTGGCAATCTTTATCTTTCTCCATCTGTATATGAGTTCCTAGATGTGTGCTAAGGATTTGCAGAATTTCCTTGATCTTAATATATTAACGACACAAGTAAGTCTATTTTGTCATGTTCTATTGCCAGGAAAGATGTTATCAAAGAGGTCTTTATCTGACCTTATATAAAATACTTTTAGTCTCCGTAGTACATTTTCATGGTAGGTGTATTTTGGCTTTTGTTTTGGTTGAAGGGAAAAGAATAGGCAAGACATACTTTGCATTTACTCATTGTGGTGAAATTATATCTTAAGAAATAATTCCAGCATTTATCTGTTTGGCACTTAATAACACATGAGATGCATAAATCACAGATGAGAGTTAGTATCAGTGATTATATAGGAAATGTTACTTGTCACTTTGTAACCTGCATCTCATATTAAATTCCGTATCACAGTCCCCAGTATGTATATATTTTTAATTACATTTTCAGGCTCATTTACATGCGCATATTGGCTTTCTGCCTGAATGATATCAAAGAGAAAGACCTTATGCTCACACCCAACCACACACACACACACACAAGAACATTTATACACAGAGACACTCGAGTCTGTACATTTCTGAGAATGGAAGCTTCTCTCGTCTTTCTCATTCTTAGAAAAGCTTCGGTTCACCAATAAATCTTTAGGCAATCTTAGCTGATTCAGAGCGCTTTAGAAAAACAGGAAATTACAGAAAATGCAGGTTAATCTCTGCTGCATGTCAAAAGTATCAATGATTCTCACTTGACTCATGTTAATCAAAATGTAATATACATTTTCACTTTCTGTAACCTTGTAAGATTTGTCATCAATAGCTGAGTTTGCGCAGAAAGGCTATTCCATTCCTTCTCTCTGAATAAGAGGTAAGCTACATCACAAAGTACCAACACGATCAAGTTAAATCAATGTGGAAAGGAAAACGACCTATACACTATATAGATTTAACTTCTGTTTCAAGACCAATTGTATGCATCTCTTGATTAAACGCAAGCAATCAGACAAACTTTCAGGTGAACACACTGTTCTTGCCATCGCCTCAATGCCCAGGCTCTTAGGTCTAAATTCCTGAACTCTGAAAATAAGATTGCCTCTCAAAAACTCAAATTAACACCGCCCATCATATCTACAGAGTTCCCAGATACTTATTGTTTTGAAGTTACTGCAGCCACATTTAGGGCCAGCTCTCTGGTTTACTTTCGTTCAGCCAAAAGGGTCATTTTGCAGTTTAAACTCAGGCATATATTTAACTCCTCGATGGGTTAAAAAAAGAAAATAGAGCCTCCTATTTTTCCACTGCCTCTGTATACTAACCAGAAGGGTCTGCCTGTACATGTGCAAAAAAGCCCTGTGGTACATATTAGATTTCAATAGGTGCTTACTATTGGCAGTCGCAGGTTGTAGCTAGAACTAAGCCGCATCAGCAATTTCATATGACACTCTGGAAATTGCTACTACATAACAATAAGTAGCTGATTCAAAAAAAGGGGGGGGGAAGAAAGCATGTTTAAGGAAGTACATTTTGGCTCAAGAAGAACATTTCCAAATAAAAAAGTAGTACCACCTTAAGCTAAAAAAAAAAAAAGATATACATACATTTATATACGTACAAATAAGGGAAGTGTTTTTAAGGTGATTCAACAATGAGGATTGGATAGACCAAATATGAGTCTGTTAGGTTGAAATAACTGTCTACTTTAATGGCAGAAAGACAAATTTGCATTTCAATTAGTCCAATTCTTTTTTTGTTCTTCTTTGTTCTTATCTTAAACTTGCAGCCCATTTTTATACTTCCCTTACCTCCAACTACTCTGCATGTACAAATTGCCCTCTTTGACATCGTGGTCACACATACACCATTTACCACGGCCTTGTCTTATTGATTTGCAAACTTCTACCCTTTAACTCTATTGATTAGAAATTGTGTTGATGCTTCAGATTTTGTTTTGGGGGGCGGAGGGTAGAGGGAGGTATCATTTTATAATCAAGTACAAAAATACTGCATATTTTAACTTTGATCACACAGAGAAAGGCATAGAGGGAAAAGTTAAAAGTAACACTGTATTAACGTGCCTTTATACGCCTTCATGCTTTCAACTTGGAAATCAAATCTGGAATGAGATGAAAAGGGATTTTCTCTACTTGAACATACCAGAAGGGTTTAGTGTGATGCAGTATCCCATTGGAACTGTGATTTTAAATCACCATTCAAAACCCCTTCTCTAGCATCACCCTATGGCAAGGAGACATTTAGAAACATAGTCACCTTTTCTTCCATAAGCAGAATGAGTCAGTGGACCAGATCCTGAAACAAGGTGAACTGGTATAAACATCTGACATGATACACTGTTCTGGATGAGCTGCACACATGGCATAAACCAGTGGAGAATTTGTTCCATTAAACCAGAGCCCTAGACAAAGACTCCTGCAGAAGCACCGTTTTTAACTGTCCAAGCGTCTACTAAAAAATTAAAACAAATTCTAACTCCAGGATGTAGAGTTCCTATATAGAACTAAAGTTTCTTCGAAAGGGTCTCCCTACCAAAGTATCGTGTGCATCTGAACAAATATCTGTTTGCTGCAAGTATAAATTAGATATTTTACAATGTGTAACAGGTAGCAAGTACCATCAGTGTAAAACCAGAAATGAAATAAAAAGGTATTGTTGGCATAATTCCTTTTTCTGAATAGACAAAGGCATTGTAAGGAAAAAATTGCTAAATCACAGGGATAATCATCATAGCCAGCTCCTCTAATGAGGCATCATGGGATTACTGGAGTTATTATAAGAGTCATCTTATTGAAGAAATTCAAAGTTAATTGAAATCAATTGTACTGTTCTGACAGCAGGTGTTTTAAGTGGCTAAAATATCAAAGTGAACTCTTTAAAATGGTTAGAATGAATGTAACATTCACTTTTCAACTCTTAGCCCTGCCAAGTGATATACTGTACAAGTATAGAAAAGTGTACAGTCAAAGAAAAATGCTGGAATGAAATAGCATTTCACATGCCAGTCAAGCAGCTACCAAACAAAAGGCGGTTCTAATCCCCTCCAGTACAAGTTTTTATTACGGATGTGCAATCTCCATGAATCTTACAAGGGCAACCTAATGGAAGGCAGAAAGCTACAAGTATACGTATTTCCACTGTGTTTCACCTCTATGAAAATGTTCTTTATTACCCCTTTTCCCCCAACATGAACAGGGAATCTCAAACTGAATGCTAGGATTGCCATTATGCACATTATATTCCCAAGTTTCTCCTCCAAGGAACTGAAAGTAAATTCTTTCCTAGTTCTGTCACTTTTTCTACAGATGGCAAAGCAACCAATAAATTACTAGCTGATTCTAGAAAAAAAAAAAAAAAAAAAAAAAAAAAAGAGCTGAAGCTTTCTGCATTATAATCCAGAGCTAATCTTTACTTTGATCCAGTAAGTTTATTTGATTCTGCAGTTGTTCAGGTTTCCCAGCAAAGTCAGTGGGACCTCAATGTATGGAAGAACTGCAAAGTCAAGCCCATATTTAATACCTGTTGTCTTTGTGTTTAAAGAGTCAACGCAGTGATTAAAAGTTTAATACTTCAACTGGGAGCTCATCACCCTGTCTCCCTCAACTTCAGCGAGTGCTCAGTAAGGTCCTTCAAACCAAATTCTGCTGGGATGAACATACACAGATGCAATTCTTGCCACAACAAACAGGAGTGCTCTGTGTACCTTGGGACAGAGTTCGACATTAGGTTCAACATGATTTGGAAATGCCTTTCAGGTTTTACTTCAGTTTTTACTGAAGCTTATAACCCTTATCTTACTTCAACAATTTTGAAAGTACCCAACCATACGAAATACTGAGCTTTGGCAAATGTCAATAATTTCCCATTTAACATGTGTAAACAATGCTGTCATTTCCGCGCACAGTGCAGCATGAATGTCAACAAACCAAAAAACCACTTCCTCCTTTTCCCCAAAACAAAGATACAACATCAGTAAAACCAGTCATCTTGAGCTAAATCGATTCCAACAACTTGCATAAGAACTGTACTTAAATTTTAAGAAGTCTAACACTTTCCACAAACAGGCTTTGCTGGTGATCGCCACAGGGAAAATACAGTCAGCGATTTAATTTCAGATATACTACCCAAAAATACAAACCAGCAATAACCCAGGCTGAGAGAGTCTGCCCGAAACTAATGTTGATTTTCTGCATAGATAGTAAATTATGGTAAAGAAATGAGGCAGTGCAGAAGTGAATGGCATATACATAATGTCTTTCAGGAAGACATATTTTTATTACTGCGCTCCAGGACAGGCTGTCTGAATTCAGAGTTCATCGCAATTGAAAATATAGTAGCCCACACATGCTCATTGTTAATTATTAAGACCTGGCTTACCACCTAATACTTATGTCAGTAACAAGTAACAAGTAACTTCTGACTGGAGGTTAAAGGTCTGTTTATTTGTTTATCTTGACCTATTAATTAATAAGAGCCAACTTTCTAAAATTAAAAGACCCTTAATGAGTCTTTAAGGACATAAAGAAAGCAAGGAACGCATGCAGCAGAGCACCTCTGGTGTGCTTTTAAGGCCAATGCTGGCTCTTATGATAGCTCTTTTATTTACATATAAATGCTTGTTGCTTGACAATTTAGATAAAAATGTTACCGCTGCTCTGCATGTGCTGTAGATTGAAGGTGTAAAACCACTGGACCAACTAATGGAGTCTTCACACATCATATCTTGTTAAAGAAGAGGTAACCCACTCTCAAATGCTATTACAATTCATCAAAACTATAGTATACGAAAGATATACTTCTAACACAAGTCCAACTTTTGTCTTTCTGAGTAGGATGTCAAATTAAGTATTGATTGAAGCTGCACCATTTCAATGAAAATGGTGGCTCCACAGTACTTATTTGAAAATACTGGGAAAATATTAAAACTACACTTAATTCCATATTTCTCTAAACCACCAACGTAAAAGAAACATCAATGACCGGCCAGAGATCTTTAATTAGGCTGTAACTTAAAATCGAATGGTGCATAAAAGTCTACTTTATACATTTACCTCGTGCACCGAAAGTTGAGTTTGTTATTCAGTTCTTTCTGTCTTTATTTGTAACTTTCAAGAAAAGGAAATACTGCCACAAATGCCAATGGCTACAATGGAAAACTGATGAACAGGGGTACTGAAAGATAAGACTCACTCCTGCTGTATTTCTAACAGATGTGGATGATGTGATCATCCATTCATTTTACTATCTGTTTCATCATGTGCAGTTTAATTGAAATGCAATTTTAGCATCTTTTGTATTCAGTGCATGCACAATCAAAGGTATACATTATTGAATTATGAATTAGTTGTGCCTAAACAAATCTTCAAGGGGGGCAAGGAGGGAAGAAATGTAAATACATATGTAAAAATAACCTCCCTACTTACACTGCTTACTTAAGTTTACATCAGTGTTTTGGTATAGCCACAAGTGAGAGCTTGAAACCACTAAACAGCTCCAACATTAGCCTATCTATTGTCTCAGTAGCCTTCAGCACACCTTCTTCATGCCCTCAAGGACCGATAGTTCATTTATAAGCCATTACCTAAGAAGCAACTACTAATTATAGCAAGACTGCAAAGTTACACGGTGGTTTTGTGACTTGGTCGAAGGCTAAGACCTCCAAACTCATGTCACTTGTGACCCAAGAAAGATTTCCATTTAGACCTCCAGAGGTGGCAGTCTGGAGCAAGAGGACACCACACCACCAGCTAGTCTCTTATTAATAAGCTCTTGTTGCACAGGATGTTGAAATCAGTAAAAGAAATCTAAATCTAGCTTTTTGCCTAAAAATAGTAGGTTTCCTGCTAGGCCAAATTTGCTGTTTACAGAATTTTAGTATTTTATGTTTAATTACTTTATAGTTTATAGATTTATTTATAAGATTATGAGAAGGGCAGGTCATAAATATACGATGATTGTTTACTAGTTGGTTTGGATTATACGGAAATGTGTTGCACAAGCTTAGCAAAAACCTTTTTCACTGAGCTGAATCAGAACATTCAAACTGTATTTTCAAATGCGTCTCTCTGCCTTATCTAAATTCCAACATGACACATAATAAATAGCTTCTCATTTACTATCATCATAAAAATTTAAACAGCCTTGAAATAGTTGCTACAATACAGGGGAAAATGATCAAATGTATGTTCTAAATACCCACTTAGAACAGTAAAACTATTTCCATATTGAAGAAAGAACACATAAAGATGCATTGTTGCAGTAAAGGCTGTTACCTTGTTTAAAAAAAAAATCTTCCACTCAGTATAGTAGTATTAGAGTCAACAACTTGCTGTTTTACACTGCAAAAAAAGGACTAACAGCCCTTAGCTATCATGTAGTGTCAGATTTGCTTTAAAAAAGAAAGTATCTGATTTGATTCTATACAGTGATTAAACATCTTTGTGCTCTGCTGAGTAGGGTATTCTATCCCCTCCCCCCTCCAAAAATGGCATCAAAGCAATCAAAATGGTAATGTTCAGCATGAATGGGGCCCCATCCCCCACCTTCAAACTCTGCAGACTTTTCTCCATGTTAGAAGAAACCAACACCCCTTCCTCACAAAATGGAAGCTTCCACTACCAAATTGAGAGTGCTGACAAATTCTGATTACAATAAACTGGGAGGAAAAGGGTGGCAGATAATCACCATCACCTATGGGCACAGATTATATATGCACGGATCACTTTTCAACTTCAACCGCAACTCCAGCAAAACAAACAAACAAACAAAACAAAATTAAAAAAAAAAAAAAAAAGAAAAAAAAAAAGACGGGAAAGAAGGGGCGGAATGGCACACGTGCCCCCTTCCCCTCTCCCCCGGCGGTCCCTGGCCGGGAGGGAGGGAGGGAGGGAGGGAGGCGGCGGCCCCGGGGCCGGC